>NC_092823.1:121599426-121889426 GCF_023375885.2 Dermacentor andersoni | reverse complement strand
TTGTCCCCCCCCCCTTTCTTTTTCGTTTTCAAAGCAAGTTATATTTAGTGTTTGCAGTGGTGTGCGCAGCCTCTTTGTCTGTACGGTACAGCGAGTGCCTCGCGAGCTTCTATTTGTCCGTCTTCACATAGAGAGCTGCGCAGAAAACTATCAACACTTAGTTCCCAACGCATACAGGCTTCAGTTTATTACTTTGTCGGAAAAATAAAAAAAGAAGCAGGAAATGAAACACTCAAGAGTGTGCATTGCAACTCCAGGAGGGAGGGGCAAGGCCTGACGATAGCCGTAGTACTTCCGAAGCAATACTTCCGAAGTATTTCTACTGACGTCGACAACAGTGCTTGGGGTGTTGGCGGGACAAATCATCGCGCGTGCGCGCTTGTGTGTGTGTGTGTGTGTGTGCGTGTGTGTGGACAGCACAACAATGTAACGACGACGGAACGAAGACCGAGATGACAGCACGACGACAACGCAAGACGGCTACGAAGCTGCGCTCGTCCTTTGCGGTGGATATACTTTTTCGACCACTTGCTTTAGAAACATTCCTGCGAAGCAGATGGCCCTACAGAGTGGGACTTACTGCTGCATTCTGGTGTATAGCGTGTGGGCATCGAGCACACGCGTTTTGATATTAATTTAGAGGTGTTGTGCATAGGCTGAGTCGGAACCTGTGCCACAGCAAACTGTCGGCGCCCATGTGCATAGTATAAGGAGACGAACTGCACACATTCTGTGCTGCTTCGCGAACTTTGCGGGCATATAACGACCAAAACTCGCGTCGCGCAGAAATTGCACGAGGTTTTTTTGCGAAATTCCAATAGATGGCCATACTTTCAGTGCGACTTGTGAGAGTTGTGTGCGATGCGCACGTTTATTCTCGCTGCGCTCCCGTGTGAGCAACAGCAGCGATGGCAGGAAAGGAGTGAGCCAATGTATATCACCACACCGTGACGCATCCAGCTCCTGGGATCTACTCAGGACATCGTAAAACGTCGCCATAACGCCGAATTCACCATCTTGCCAGCTTCTACTGGACCAGACGTGTGCTACAGCCTCTCTGGACATTGTAAAATGCCGCCATATTGTCTAATTCCCCACCTTGCCAACTCGTACTGACCCAGACGGCTGCTACGGCCTCTCTGATTGGTTGGTTCAATATGCCGCCATTGCAGCAATTAGACAATATGGCGGAACGTGATCATGTCCAGAACCAACGTCTGTCCAAAACGGCATCGCTGAATACCGAAACTTGTTCGTATAAACAAGTATTATAATAAAATATAGAGGGTAATCTGACGCTTACCAGCATTTTTGCTAAGGTTTAGAGAGTTAAACTTCAATGTAACGCGAAATAACGTGACAAGTCCAAAAATGTCATGTCAGCTCTCTTTTAACTCCTCTGGAGCAGCCCACAAGTTTCACTAAAAAACACTGTGTAAATGGGTTTTGTGGGAGCTGTGATGTAGCGGAGCAATGTACTTTATACCACGAAAATTACAACGAAGAACAAAGAAGCACTTTCCGTTTCACTACCGTCATAGATAGCCGCGGAAGCCCATTGCTTACAGCTCACACGTAACACACGAACCGTAAGCACCTACAGTGCAAAGATGGAAGTGATGGACATCGTCCACTGAATCGCAATGAAAATAATCTAACGCAGCAAACTACGGCTAGCCTTTGTAAAGTGAAGCTTCGCTTCTTGTGGCTCAGCCGTTCCACGATTCAACTTTTAACGCCACAGAAAATCGTTGTACCTGGAAACACGACTTAAAATTAGCACAGCTTCGCGATAGTACGACCACGGCTACATCTCTACAGCTGCTAACCGTTAAAACGTTAATAGCCTGAAGTTTCAACTTGGCTTCTTTTTTCTCGCTTTATTTTTTTAAATTTTGGTAACATCTTTGTAAGACCAATACGCAAACGCGTATTAGTGCTTGGTTTCTTGCTGACCATGGTTCTAGTGCGACATTGCCAAACATCTATCTCATTTACACTGTTCAGAAAGCGTCGTCAAACACTAGTTTCCAAGATTTACTTGAAAACGCAAAGCTCGTGTTCTGACTGGCTTCTTCTCAAGCTTTCGCTGACAACAGTCAAGCGTTCTAGCACTGCGACGACGTGAAAGAGCTTTTAAAGCAAAAGCTTTACTGGCCGCGAACTTGCGATATCGCCGTGGCCGTGCTCAGAGGAGGCACATGACGTCACACCGCATTCCTCATAACACCGCATTCCTCGTCGTTGCGTTCGCCTCCGCTCGCTTCGCGAGCTGTGCCGCATGCCTGATAACATGTCGGAAGATTGAAAAGGAGTGCTCGCGTGCGCCGCAACCACAGTTGAGGCGGCAGTATGGACGGTGACAATTCTGATAAGCAGGCGGAGGCCTGGAATCGACATCGGAACGAGATGAAGAGGAAACGAATCGCCCAGGAAACAGACGAACAGCGCGCCGAACGACTGTCTAAACGCCGCAACATAGCTAGACAACCAGACTAACCTGGACTTGCAATCAAGATTAACCAAGGCCTTAGCTTTCGCTACGTATACCCTGGCATAGCCGAGCTAAGTCACTGCCAATTTTTCATTAATAGCCTACTGACAGGATCATCGTATCGCTCTAGCTGATACGACTTGCGTGCGTATCTAATAAGAGGAGGACGAAGCTTTGACAATGCGACAAGAATTCCTAGTAGCACGCGCGGCTTGACGTTGCGCTCGACTATGCCACCATAGCTTGGAATAACTGCATCTCGCAAAAAGCGAACAGAATACAGCTTTTCCTGCACGACCAGTCGTGAACGTTTTAATTCGAAACTTTCCCGCTCAACGAGCTGGTGCTAACGCATAACTCGACAAATGACGTCTGCTGGCGGATGTTCTAACTCGTGACGTGCATGTCAAGGGCACGAAGCGAAAATTAAAAAGAAAAAGAAAAAGAAAAAGAAAGAAAGTTGCGTGACACTGCAAACACTGAGCCACAACTTCGCTCGATCTACGTGCCAAACACAACAGCCGCTCCCAAACACGTTGGCATGCACTTACCCGCTTGGCTTGGTGCAGTCCCGCCGGTCGTGGTCGATATTTCCGGGAAACCCGTGTTGAAAGGCCGTCCGCCTCCACCGCCTTCCGCTGCCGACACGGACCGCCACCCCACAAAAAAAACAACGAACGAAAATCCTCGCCACAGCCACTGTCAAACGCTCAGTACGCAGCTTGCTTTTTTCGTTTACCGAAGGTTGTCCATCGGCAGCCTCGCCACAACAAGACCACGTGCTTTTCTTTCACCAATGATGATAACGGGGTCAGTGATCACACACCGATGCCGTGGGGCCGTGTCCGTCACGCCGGCCGAAAGAGTCACGTGTAGCCAAACTTCAGATGCCTTGTTCTATGGACTCGCATGTGCCCAGGAAACGCAGGTTCAGAAACTCCGGGCTCTCGGCCGAAGGTAGTCGCTCACTTTTTGGCGGTTTCTCGACGCAATAGGGCGCTGTTTTCGGACTCCTCCACTGCTGTGCATTCCCAATGGTTCGACCGCTTCCCGCGTGCCGAAGTTGTGAGATACAGTGCCGAGCCGCTATGTCTACGCTGCGTCCCGGCCGGAAAGCCGTCGCCCTTTTCTTGCCGAGACTTCGGAAGGGATCGCTTGCCAAACACACGACGCTCGCGTTTTCCTTTTTTGATTTGCTAACTGCGTCGTCGCGTATTGCTCCCCCGAGTTTTTCTGCTTGCTCTTCATGAATCGCGGTGCGGCGGCGGTGGGTGGAGGCAGCTCTGTGGAAAGGAGGACGTGCCGAAAAACGAGATAAAAAGGAAAAGGAAGAGACAAGAAACGCGGCGGCTTGGGAAGAACGGCGGCACAAAACGGGCCAGCTCGCCACCAGTCACCGCCACTCCCCGTCGCCGATTGGCGGCACCACGGCGCCATTGTGGCGAGCAGGCGAACCGCGCAGATGCAATAAATACAGCGCGCGCCTTCTCGTTTGTTTGCGCGCGTAAAATTGGCTCTGGCGACGGTTGGGGATGGAGCCAGATGGCGGAAATGCTAGCAGACAATGCCAGATGTGTGTCGTTTGTGTCGCAACAATAGGAAGGTCGAATTGAACGTATCATTCAGTGTGGGTGAGAGACAGAGAGAAAGAAAAGGCGGGTCAAACGCATATCTCGGAATCTAAGCTTTAATGAAGCGGCAATTTAAATGCTTTGCAACTATGGTAGGATTCAATTGAAGTTAAAAAAAAAGCAGCAGTTGGCAACGAAGGCACACGGACCGCGCCAGGTTGTTACTCCGCTAGCCAATCACAGAAGCAAACAATATAGTCGTCAAGCGATTATTTCAAAACGACGTCGTACTTGATACCTGCGGAGCATTTGCTGTTCCTGAAGAGTCTTTTCATAGGCGGAAGCGATGAGGTGTGCAACAGACATGGGCAAAGTGGATGGAGCCTGAGCTTTTCACTCTTCAAAAGTCCGCGCTACAGTTAATTTCACTGCTGACCCCGTTTTACTCATGTAACTTCACTGCGAACTGAAGTGAAACTTGGCAATAAATTCTTGCAGCAAAGTAAGCGTTTTATTTCAGTTCAATAAAGAATTTGGCTTTCACCGTTGCGGTATAATAGATGGGTGAAAACGTACAAAATTACGCGCTTATAATCTTATTTTCGTGGTCACCACCTTATTTAGGTAACAGGGAAAGTTTAAAGCACGAACTCGCGGAGAAAAAGAGTAGCTGGTGGTTATGATGGCGTGGGCGGGGCTTGACTGCAGACTTGAGTTATATCCGACTATAAAGACGATGCATAGAATTTTGTTTACTTTCATCGTATGCAACGTGTAATGTCATGCAATGTTTATAATTGGGCCCTACAAAGGACACAACTCGACTTCCGTGCAATTTTTATGCTTATGCGCTTCGCCGCTCGCAAGCTACGCCGAAATGCGAACTACAGAATAAAAAAAAATAAAAAAAAACTCAACAAAATGCGAAACACGGATTGCACATCTAACAGCGATATCCAAAAGGACGAAGGCAATTTATGGTGTTTGCCGAGGGAAGAAAGGTGATAACAAGTGTATGCTCAGAAAAGTACTGCACGTATCACAGAAAAGTACGACGTGCGTCAAGGAATATTTAAGGATTCTGTACTTCTTGTGCCACAGTGGCAGTTACCCATTCAGGAGTATTAGCCAAGAATGCGGGCACATCGATTGGCATATTGGCAAATAATTCGTTAAGCGTAATCCATTATTCCTCCACTAGCCCGCCGATGTAACACGCTATTCCAAAAGTTGTTTACGACAATACTGATGACGATGTAAGAGAGAAACTATGATGATAGTGTCATCATCACGTCGTTGCCATCTGAAGTCAATGTTTTGGACTTTGGCGTACTGCAACACTCCGGTGACAGCGAAACACTTTGGTCGTATGTGAGCTGACATCACGGTCTGCTGGTTGCTATAGAAGGCGCGGGACACAGCTTTTGCCCCTAGAGACGATGCAAATGAGAAGGGAAATCACAGCCAGAGCGTAGTATTTATGATTTGACAACAACGTAAGGAAAAAAATATTGCGATGTATGCGCTCCACACTTGCAGCTTACACTGCTGCGAAATCTCTTTATGGCGCAGAGTTACAGATTTGTAAACTTAGTGCTTCTATGTTCTTATTTAACTTAACGCTTTTCGGCTATTCTTCAAAAATTAAATAAATAAATCTAAATCAACACTGCGACGCCGGGTTATTAGAAGAACTTTCTCAAATACAGCAGACTTTATTCAATAGATCCAGCAGTTGTGTCAGGAGGGCATTTCTGCGTTTTACATGTATTTCAATTGCGAAATCGGTGTTCGCCCACACTTAAAGCTTCCTCTTAAGAGCTGGCAATAGGTCCATCCACTAGGGTATAATAACTTGTACTATCCATATAATAAACTTGTGTGAGCTCAATGAGTTGTGTTATTGCTCATCTACAAGTCATGAAAAACGAGAGAAAGAGGGTAACGATACCCCCAACAGATCCAATCTGTCATTGGTATTACTTTTTAAAGTAAACATGGAAAAACCGTCATACCTTAGGTAACGAAAAACACTATAACCTCGAGGAGCTGCACGATCTAAGTTGACGTGCATCACCTAAAATCCTCTCCCGGTGTACGCCGAAAGAGTCACCAATGGTTTCTTCAGGAGTACAGGATGGGGATTTATTTAGGAAAAGATAGCCAGGGCGCAAGTTTAGGAAATGAATGAACGTTTATTTTCACTGCTATAGTTACCCTTGGTATAAATGAAGCCTATGCTTTATGCCATATATAAGACTTAATGATCGTACAACGCATTTCGTTTACTGAAGTGACAACCTCAAGCACGCAAAACAGTCTTTACTGTGGTGAACAGCCGCCCTAAAAAGAAGTTGACGTTGGCATTTACTGGCCTCGAAATTTTTTATAAACCGTAGGGTAAGAATTAAGGCATTAATTTATACCTGCATAACCTGCATAGGGTGAGCTGGGCATACCTAGTGTTTCGTTGACATTGGCTTCGAAGAGGTGTCCCTAAGAAAGTAAGCGCTAAAAGTGCGATTTTTAAGTTTCATGAACGGTGAACAAAGCAACTTTCGTGACCTTGGATATATCACGTTGCGTTCTTGCAACCTTGCCCACTGTCAAGCTCAGCAGCAAATCTTAACAATGATCCTCATCCGCTTCCTTCGCGTGTTTACTGCTGACCCGCTGTCCATAGACCTGTATAAATAAATATTAAGATGAGTCACAGTTTCCCGAAAGTTGACTTGCATCTTTGCTGATGCGAGCTTGTTGTCCTCGCGCCCTTCAACAAGGGTTTTGTACGTAGTTAAGCAGAAAACCACGTGCGTTCAATGCTCCATCTGACACGAATCTTGCCGTGAAAGGACCGGACGTCATATCTGCAAATAAAGAACAAATACACAAGTTGATATAGTTAACAAATAGTGACAGAGCGCAGCTCAAGCTTCTAGCTCTGGCGAGATTGTAGGATGTCTTAATGCCTTCGCCGGTTCGTAAAGGCTCCTCATGTAAGCCCTTGTGTCATATGTGCCTCCGAGATCTGTAATGGCACAAAATTTTACATGTGACAGCACAGTATATTTGCACTGGTGCGTCCTATTTTCGTTGAAACCTCAATCTTATATGTTTCATATATATGTTGTGTCACCAAAATCACGGAGGCAGCAGCGGTCATTCGCCGAATGCAAGCTAGATGGCACCACAATACCGCGTCAACGCAAAGGCTTCATCGATGCCGCAGCATTTTTGAGTACCATCGTAAACTTCAGGCTTTCTACATTCTGGAAAGTTCTGGAACGAGGTTGCAGAATTGCTCAAGTCATTCCTTCTGCGCCTGAAAATACAACCAATGGGCCATATTGTGATCCCTACACCTTTCCCACGATCTGTGGAGGCAACCGGACTCTTGACTGGTTAACATCCCTGCCTTCCTTTTTACTCTCTCTCTCTCTAATACTCCCGCAGTTCTCTGACACCATAGCCAAACCTTCTTTCAAAGAGCGTCACTTAAACAACAACAACAACAACAAATAGCCAACCGTGACTTAAGTCAAGCGAAAACCTTTCTTGGTTGGTCGGTCGGTGGTCGGGTAGCCGATCGTCTTTCGTTCACTCGTTCATTCGTTCGTTCGTTCGCGTACACTGACAATCATCGTGGATATTTTCCGCACAGTTCTTCAACATCAAACTGGTAATGAATCTTCACATCGCACTCCAGCATGCCTCACCTGTGACTGGTGCATTGATGACGGGATTGGGCATTTCCGTCGACGGGTTCAGCTTTGTGCCGCAGTACCTGACTCCTCCGAGAAGCAGGTAATCCATGGTGCACTCGGTTACGCCCAGGCCCGCTTCGGTTTCATCTTCAGGAAGCAAGGATTGCGTAACGTCATGTCTCACGTTTTCTAGAGCAGGGGCTATTTATTGCTGAGAAGTACGCTCAGACATGCTTTCAGAGGCTCAGCGGAATGACGTCACGGGAAATGTGGTTGGTTGGATCTTATGAGCGTCCCTTTTGAAGCGAGGTGGTGTTTGGTGCCACAAGCTTGCAATTTTTATCTTTCCTTTAGGTTTGTATTATGACACTTAAGTCTCACAAAACGTGTTATTAAACCGCTATGCGCATTGGCAGGTTTCCTAAGTAAAAAAAAAGGAATATCATCGATTGCTAAATAAATTTATTGACGTAAGGAGTCATCTGATGTCATTTCTTCTTGTGTTTCCTACGTTTACGGTGCCATACACCAGCCAAATTTTACTAATGCGGACTGCAGAGTCATTCGCATTTCTAGTATTCTATATCAAGCCCAAGAAATCGTGCAGGGTAACTGCATCCTCATTTACGTATGAGTGGTTGCTTCGACAAATTGACAAGACACCCTACGGGTTTTCTGCCATTTTCATGCGCTACGCATACATAGTTGCAATAAGAAAAATTTATCCTATAAATTCATGTTATCACACATTTTGATTTGACTTCGCACAGAAGGATGCGGCGCTTTGAATTATTGTGTGAGTTAGGCACACACAAACCGAATACCTCCCTCCCCCCAGACCTCACTTCCCCCTTATTAAAAAAATTGAGGGGTCTGTATACTTTTGCTTACTTGTGTTATATGTGCGGGTTTTAGCCTCCGACAGAACTCCTTTTAATCAAAAGAATTACCTCTGCAAACATTCTGAAGTTTTGCAGAGAAAGTGCGCCTAAACATACATTGCCTGAAGTATCGAAGGATTTAATTCAAATAAATTTAGTATATCTAGCCTGTTCAGCCGTCTCGTCAAATGGTCTAATGCAAACATGTCACGAACCTTCAAGACTGAGAGAATTGACTTCCAAATCGATTACCCTTCTGGGTAATTTGTAAGGTCATTCATCACAACTCCGACGAAGTTATAATAGGCTAAGTTCGAAAAAACTTGGTAGGGGGACTATAAGGGTATAAGAGTTGGTACAAATTGAAAATCTGCAGTTTCACTCCCGAACCTGCGGAAGCTGTGAAGATGCATGACCTCAAGTCCGCAGGACAATCGAGGTAGACGATAACGCACTGTTTGAGCGGGCTTAAGGTATTGGCGGTAAATTAAAACGCAAAGAGCTTAAACACGTTTCTTCTGTGCGCCGAATGTATGGATCGCATGCGTACTCGTTGTGGGTGCGTTGTCTGCACCAACGTTCTGTATGGAGAAGGGTACATCCATTCCTGGCACGGAGTAGGTAATGGAACAGTAGCCCGCCTCCTTCCTGAAGCACACCGTGTAGTCTAGGTTGTTGAGGTAGCCGCGCCTTGGGGGTATCTCCTGCGCCTCGGCGTAGTCGAAGCTGCTGAAGTTGCCGCTCACCCCGGTGTAGTACTGCAGGCAGTTGGAAGGCGCTGCAACCAGTTATAAATGTCAGCACGTTTGTTCACATAAAATGTAATTTTATGCTTGAGAAGAGAAAGAAAGGGGCACTAGACTGGGTAGAGTTTGGAATGATGCATGAAATTTCCGCCGCCAGCATAGTTTATATGAACGAGAAGCTTGGGCGGAGAAACTGTAAATTGTGTTTGGTCGTTATCAAGTGTTCCTCTGACCGTCTGCATCTTTCATTTACCTTTGTTTATAGTACATACTAAGTTGCCTCTAGGAAGGCGCATGCCAAATACTGGTGCCATATTACCTCCATATGCGCGGTCGAACTGTGACCAGTCCTACTTAGGAAATGCGTAGTATGAAGACAGAAACATTGTAATGGTAATACGAGAAAGAACACCGAGAACTACTAAGGCACCCTGTAACGCAACTGTTATTATGGTTTAATTGTACTACGTCCCCATAAATATTTGACGCCAAAGACCCACGGATCCATGAGCTGTGTTTTGTGTTTTTACAAGAACACAAATGTCTTGGCAAGCGTTGTCAGCATGACGATACGTAGGTTTGCATATGAAGGCGCAGGGCAAAATTTCGAATTGAAAAAGAAAAGAAGGAATCAGTGTGTGATCTGACATAGCATTGCCGTTTATATAGTACTCGATTTTCAGTAAGCATAAGCTGATAATGTGCATCTGGGCGCTGCCATGCTTCAAGAGCAGTTGAACAAAATGACTAAAATCGTTAATAGTTTTAACAAGAAGACAAAAAAGAGCTTCCATTTTGTCCGTAAATTTTCAACAAAATCTCTCAATGCTAACTTTTTTTCACACAGAAAAGGACGCAGGAGTGAAAGGAACAACGCGGACAGTCTTGTACAAAGTCCTGTCAGTTCTGTGTCCTTTCTTGTGCGCTAAAAAAGTTGTTACTGTGGATAATGAACATGCCCAAGCACACGCTCTCTCAATTACACACACATCTCGCCCGTTTCACAAATATAATTTCAAAAAGCGAGTCATTTTGTAAATAAACTCAAGCGGAGCTTCGAAGTAATAGAGTGAGATGATATAGAACCTCTCCTGGGGCTGTCGCATTTGATCTGCGATATCTTGATGTTCCAGCGGCTGTTCCTCGTCCCATTCGTCTCCACGTAGAGGTTCACCGGTCCGGGGGACATGTCCACGTCGATGTACACTGCGGCCCCGATCAACCACACAGAGATGCATTAGTCATTCGTGGGATATAACCTGTGGGATTACTATACCGAGTGTTTCAGCGAACACTTCCAAATTAACAAAAAAATGCCTGCGGCAGGTAGGCCAATTCTAGTCCACGAGTTACCCGCTACGGTTGCTTAGTGGCTATGATGTTGCGCTGCTAAGAACGAGGTCGCGGCATCGAATCCCGGCCACGGAGACCGCATTTCGATCGGGGCGAAAAGTGAAAACACCCGTGTACGTTAACGAACCCCAGGTGGCCTAAATTTCCGGAGTCCCCCACTACGGCGTGCCTCATAATCACGTATCATAAAAAAAAGAAGGTTGTGGGATATTTACCCACCTGCGGCAAGTTGTTTTCTCATCCACTTTCGTTTCCATTAATTTATCATTTCTTTATTTCATTAATTAAGCACAAGTAATTTCCCCTATGTTGTCCTTGGTGTCAGTGTTTGTTGGCTTCTTATGATATGACTAATAAAAATCGGGCCCCTCGGTTAACCCCCTTTCTTCTCGTTCATAATCACATAGTGGCTTTGGCACGTAAAACGACATAATTTAGTCCATGAGCTGGTCTACTCGAAGAGACAGACATTATTTGCACAAGAAATTGAAATGTTTAATAGAGTTATTAAGAAAAAATGCCCTACTTAAGTTTGTAACCAGTTAACTTATGGCACATTTTGCAATTTACAAATTTTTGGCGGGGACTACGCAAGGCGGATCCACTTTGAACAAATTCCAGCATGACACCAGTTTAGAGATTTTAATTCCCGAACCTTGCGGAGAAATGCATTCCAGTTACTTATTGTGCTTCAATTCATAAAACAAAGTTTTGTGAAGAAAGTAAGTGGAACGACCGTGCATTTTTACCGCAAGTTGGACGGCGCATATATCGAAAATGGTGCCATCCACACAGTTCTCTTCAAGTGAATATGCCTTGCAGTCTCACCCTCCAGAATTAGTAAATTGCACTATGTGCCATAAGGTAATTAGGTAAAAACTTAATTAGTTGATTTTTGTTAATTTGTCGATTATGCATTTAAATTTCTTGAGTAAGTAATGTCCGCCTCTTCGAGTAGACCAGCTTATGACCTCGAATTGTGCTACCTGCAACAGGCAAATAAAAAAAAAACTTTTTGAAGTGTTCGCTGAAACACCTGCATAGGAGCATCAATTCGATGTAAAAACACTTTGTGCTTGAAACGACAATGAAACAAGCCGGAATTAAGCACTGCCCTTCCATTCTAAACTTCATCGGCTGTGCTGGCGGACTTCCTGTGCCGCTTGTGAACTTGCCCCGGAGAACCCAGCCAAGGCAACAATCCCTGCCTAAGGTGGGCCACTGTCGCACAACTAGCAAATTAAGGGAGTATTAACTTGACATTTTCAAGTAAACGTCCAAGTACTCGAAATACTACGAAAATACTTGAAGCCTTTCAGAGCACCCTAAATATTTTGATAGTAATTCTTTCTACAATCCAGTTTCGGTTTCGGCACTCAGGTGCCGTGAATTCTTAATTACGTTATGATGCACTTGCTCGCACCTTTCCATCAATCACCATGGCTTCCACACGCGAATGTAGCCCGAATAAACACGCTCAGCAATCTTGCGTGATTTCTCTATGGCCAAAGCGTGCATACGTAGCCGTTACTGCTACACGACTTAATTTTTTCTGTCTGTCAGGACATTTTTGAGGCTAACGAACGTAACGGCACGTCAAAACAGAGACACAAGAACGTAGAAAACGTCACATCATTTTGTCATTAGTGCGGTGTTAGATTCCCTAGGATGACCTCTGCATAATTCATATGGAGCCATTCTTTACTGTGAGCCAATGCCACGGTAACCTCGCAAATATTAGGTCCGATGCACCCTGCGAAATTTTTATCGGTCTCATAAATGTGCTCTGCTTTAACTGTGCGAAAACATGGCGCCCAACGTGGGGACACGTGTCGTGTCCGTGCGAAAGAGTGCGATCAACCACTGACGGTGCTGGCCGGTGTTCAGCCCGCACAACGGTGGCACCACGTTGTTCGCATTCTGTCCCGTCACAATCAGCTTCTCGCCGTCGCAGTTGCCGACCGTGGGCCGCTCCAGGTCGAACTCGTCGAAGTCGAGGCGTATCTGGCAGATGCGGTCGCTGAGCTTGAACACCTGCACGGCGCAAGTCGACTGTCCGCCCACGCCGCTGGAGTCGCCGTCGCCGCCGCTGGGCGGCGTCTGGGTCGCACCGGGGGCAGCGTGGAAGCCGGGACTGCTGAAGTAGGTGCTGTTCAGTGTGATCATGGAGCGGCAGCTGGCGGTCACTGCGTTCACGCAAGCATAATAACACTGCAGTTCTAGCCTCTGCGTGTACGTAATATTTGATTTCGTGGAATACCGGACCTCCGAAGATGTACACACAACAGGATGGATGCCATATGACCGTGCCCTTTGAAACGGGGCGGTGGGTTGCGCCACCTAGCCCTTGTTCTACTTCTGCTAAATGTCCTACCTGCCTTTTTTAACACACAAAGAATTCCCACCATCAAACTTTCTGAACAACTATTGGGAACTTTGTTTTTGTGCGCCTCTGTTGTTTGTGGTTTCCCTACTTTTCTGCCACCAAACCTCCAGTTGTCTTTTACTCATCTCTCTTGTGGACATAAGCAGCAGCAACGCTTGTAGCGACATCTTGTGACTGCTTGCTCAACAACAGAGCAATCCAACTGCTTTTAATGAGAGTGGTTTTCTTTTCCTCTTTCACGTGTTTTCGTGGTAGGTTGCTAGTCGGACTCGGTAAGGAAAGCATTCGCTTGTTCGTTCGTTTTCGTGCATTAGTTCGTTCGTTATACCCATTTGCTTACATTGGCAATCGTCGTTGATGGTTTTTGCACATTTTTTGAATGTTTGTTTTATACTATATTCTCGCCGAAAAAGAAGAATTTACGATTTTTGGTCCAATCAATGTTTTACAAGTACCAAAGATACATTTTACGCAGCTGATCCAGAAAATGAAGAGAAAAAATAACAGCTCCCACAGCGGCATTTCGTGATATGCGAGAGCCGTACGTAACAAATGCACTATGCTGCGGGCTTACGCAGCTTTAAAATTTTATAGCGTACACGCGTGCAAGTTTGGGCGAGTTGATAACAATTCATTTCTATAATGTTCACAGTGCATGCAAACTACGGGAACTAAGGGAGAGGTAGCGAGTGAATAATAGCCAGTTTCAGGGGGACGTTGGTCGACCCTCTTTAATTTCACGCCTGTCTCTTATTCTCTAACTCCGTGTGCACTGTCAAACCCATCGAACTTTGATATTTCGATTCCAAGATTGCTTTCATGTCACATCTAAGAAAGTTGATATTGCTTAGGAAGCAGGCCTCAAACATGCAGCTCAGATGCCTAATCTCAGCATATTGTGAAGTGTGTACTTTTTCTAAATTTCAGAGAGAATCAGTGGATCGCAGCACTAAGTCCACATAAATTATGCAATTAGAGCTACTTGAACTTTGATTTCTCACGTTGATATCAACGTTTTCGGGGGGTAGGAGGGGGCGATATTCTTGTAAAGTATCATATGTTTAGCTGGAATCACTGCACCAGAAAAAATTTTCAAAATATGCGATTATACATTTATGATTATGGTCCAGCCGATGCCTTTAGCAGCACATGAGTTGCAAATAACCCGTCGTAGCAATAATTGATTTCTACGCTCTAGATGAACTCAACGTCATGTGATGGTGCAACAGCTGCTGCCGGTGAGGTCTATGTATTGATATTTCAGTATTCTGTAAATAGTGATACCATGCGTACAAGCTAAAGCTCTGTCTCGATTATGCAGCAAACTTTGTGTTTAAACGTAAATTCATACATTTACTGCGAATACCATGATGCGTTGTGTGCCCGGCCATTGATAGAATTCTCTTTCCCATGTGTTTCAAACCCACCAACGTAAAGTAAATATAGTAAAGAAAAAATTACATCTGCATGTAACTGCATCGCACGCTATTTCATTCTGCATGGGCTAGAATATTAAAGTCTGAAAGCAAGGAACCATGTAATGATAGGACCCATCCTCAAAATCTTAAACTAACAAAGCTTTGAAATTTACAGAAACAGGGAAAATATTTATTTTGAAATTACAACTCGGAGACCATTTTGCTTGTGCTCCGCCACATGACATCTCATGCTGACGGGGAAAACCCCTTAACGACTTCCTTAACGACCCGAAAGAGAGCCTGCTTCCAGGCAGCGCTCGAACTCGTATTTCCAGATGCGACTGTCCGTTGAGACACCACCGGGGGATAGTCCGTGGTTTTAAATATGACCCTAGGAGCTCTATGCTGCCTAGTAACGCTTCCCGTACTGATAGATTATCCAAGTTGGCAGGACCTTAGTCATCATAGCTAGGTAAAGCCACTTTTGTTGACGGGATGTTCGAAAATTGATTTCTAGGAAAGCGCGACTATTTGAAGAGTGGGTGGAGATACAATACTCTTTAAGGAATTCAAACAAATGACACGAGAATTCGACATTTGTTTTCCTTGACTGTGGATGAATAACAGGGCAGCTGCAATTATTAAAGCCTCCCTGCCGTAAGAAAAGACCCATAATCATTGTTCATGGGCCGCCTCGAAATGCACACTGTAAGCAAAAAAAAAAAGTAAGAAAAAGAAACCAGAAAACAGAAACCATAGTGATCTGTCAATTTCGCTATATAAAAGCCGGTTGCCAAAACCGGGCTGCAGTAAATAAGTAAGCTTTTTTTTTCTTTGTCACCTTTCACATTTCGTTTCTTTTTTCTAAATTTAGAAGCACAAATATTGTGGGTATTTGATTCGAATAAACTGCAGCTCGTACACGCGCATGGCGGGAAGTCCCCCTTGTCCTGAGTGGGGCACAGACTAGAAAAAAGAGAGTGTTTCTTACGCGAGCAGCAGACGCCGAATCCGAAGGCGCACTGGCCGTAGGCGGTTCCTCCCCTCTCCATGCACTCCTTGAAGGCGTAGCAGGTGCCCTCCTGTCCCCAGGTGCCCGTGCACATCAAGTTGGGAAAACGCACCACGTGCAGCAAGTGAAGAACTGCGAAAAGGACGCGGCCCAGTCGACGAGATCTACGCTGCCACGTCACATCCACTCGTCAAAAAAAAAAAAGAAGAATTAGCATCCACCCAGAATTATGGCACGAAACTACAGAAGGAAACCCACACGGGTTTCGAACAAAATGGAGTTCACGCAATTGAAGGAAGAAAGGTTCGCCCTGGTGCAAGGACAGAACGTGGCAGAACACCCTTCCGAAGCGATCATTCTGCCGTTAGAGCTAAAACAACGAGGCCAGCAGAATGAATCTCGAGACCTATAAACACATTGTTGGCCACCTCCACCCAAGATGTCTCGCAATGAGCAAGCACACAAGGAAACAAGGAAATTTATTTACGCATTACTGATAAGACAAAGGCAGAGCAGCTAAGTTTCTAACGTCTTCTTCTACAGAACCAAGCTAGAGTGTGCATGCCTCAGTGTTGCGCGCAGCGTCGTAACAATACCAAAATCTTGAAGCTAAAAGGAAATTAATCCACATGTGAAATGGCAAGATGGATCAAGTTTTATGGCGAGGAAGAAGAGTCATCCACGTGAGATTGGCACTGTGAAACGCGTGCGTGACCCTACTTACGTACGTACTCACATACATACATACATACATACATACATACATACATACATACATACATACATACATACATACATACATGGATCACCACCACAACAATCTTCGTCATCATCATCGCCATTGCCATATTAAATTCCACTGAAAGAAGAGAACCCCTTTCGTGGTTCTCAAATCACCTCTGTCCAGCATCAGCCAAGCGCCCGCCTTATCTGTGCCGGAAAATTTCCTCATTTTGTCCCTCTGCCTGATACTCCGCCGCTTTCAGCTACGTTTCCACTCCCTTCGCGCTCCATTCTGTCAACTGTTATACTCCATCAATTGCCTATTATACGCTGTGCGCCAGCTACCGAACTCTAATCTCCAATACACCTATCTTACTTCCATCACTATCAACACCTAACTTTGCACTTCCGGCTGGCTCCCCCTCTGGGCCTTTGCAGTCGCCGACCAGGTCACGTGCCTCAGCTTTCCTCCTCTTGCCTGCACATCGATCGTGCGTGACTCCAGATTTGGTTTCCGTTCTAAACTGGGCTACCTCATTCGCCTACGATAGTCAGACGCCAGAAATGCATGCGTTATACTTACAGCTATAAAGCTAACTGCGCTTGCCACGTCCTAACTTCCTGGGCACGGCTTTCTCATAAGTGTCTTTTGTTTTGCGTTACACAGATTTCCTGGAACTGCCATACGGGACACCCAGGCTCTTAGACCCTCACGGCAATGCCGTCGCAATATACATGTCGTAAGCGTGAGAGAGAGAGAGAGAGAGAGAGAGAACAAGAAGAAACACTGCCTTCGTATTACTTCCGCGTCAGATAACATTCAAAGTGAGTTCGCACAGTGTATGTCGTCGCGTATTTCCCAGTGTTGTTTGCCGTTTGTAGTTTGGCTTTCTTACTTAGTTTGTTTATTTTGATCCAGGTGGCGAGCCACCGATGGCGATCGACTCGCGAGGTTCTCACCTAACGGCTTCTGAATAGGATGCGTCGTTCGTCGCCCGTATCGCGTAACATCGAGACCATCGCTCCAGCACCGTTCGCACGTACGCGCAGCGCTTAGTGATTCGCACGCGATACACTCGGCCCGCGCGGTGGTGGGCGGTAGCGAGCGGGCGCTTCTTCCGCCACCTATGGGGCACTGGGGACACCAAGCGGTCGCGTTCACGGGCGGACTCGACGCACTCGACTCCTCCGCGCTGAGGAGTCGAGTCGAGTCCGGCCGTGACGTGTTGTGGTACACGACGAAAACAATGGCCTTTGTGACGCGCTGTGACTGCATCTGGCCGGGACCAGCGACCACCAAACGCACATTGGTGGAGCGAATAGCTTTGGCCGCCATGCGGGCCGATTATCGTGTTTGAATCACTGAGCACATTATACCTGCACTGAAGATACATTCCAAAGGAAGTTTGTTGAAAATCACGCAAAAAGTCAATACGGACTCAATACAAACTCATAGAGGCGTCAGTATAGTGCTCCGTCGTGAAGGCATGAAAATTATCCAGGTCCCGCCCATCGTGGGGAGCGATGCTACGAGAGGCATTGTGAACCTGTCGCTGGCTATCCAGCATGGTTTGGGGGTTCGGCAGAGCGTCGCGAGATGGATTAACATGTTCGCGTAAGGCGAGAAATTGCGGTGTGTGACGTGAGAACGATTGTGACATCAGAAGTAAGGTGACGACGACGGCGAAGAAGCGTTACGACCTGCTGCGTCACGACCAGGACCGATGCTGAAGGTGGTGCAGTATGGATCAAAATGGCGCAACTCGCGCTTTCGTAAGCAACTTGTTGCCATGTGACGTGGCGCACGCGAAGGACAGGGGAAGGGGGGGGGGGGGAAGGCTGACGTCTGTGGCCTAATAGACACTGGCTCGAACGCACGTACCCTCGCTATTTAATTTGATTAGCATTCGTAGAGTATTTGACGAGCTTTCCGGTATCAATCTACGGGGTGACCATTTCTAAATTAAAAAAAATTGACTGTGCCAAATAGCCTGTTTCTAGTCCTTCAGCTGGATTATTCAAAGAGGCGGACATTACTCCCACGAGAAACCTAAACACATAATCTACTAATTGACGAAACAATTACTAAATAACTATATAAATTATTCACTTTGCGGCACATATTGCCATTTACTAATCGTACCCAAGTGAGTTTGCCAAGCATATCCACTTGAAACGAATTTTGAGGATGGCATGGGTTTGGAGTTATGCGCCGTTAAACTAACGGTAAAAATGCACTGTTCTTCGACTTACAAAAAAAACGCTATTTTATGCTTTGGAGCACAAAAGTAACTGGAACGCCCATATCATCAGAAGACAACAAAGGCCCCAAGGACTGCATTGGGTAATTTACTTGTACGTACTAATTAAATTAAATAAAATATAAATTAATGGGATTGAAAGTGGAAGAATAAACAACTTGTCGCAGGTGGGGAACGATGCCACATCTTCGCATTACGCGTGCGATGTATCGCATGCGTAATGCGAAGACATGGGATCGTTCCCCACCTACGGCAAGTTGTTTTTTCTTCCACTTTGATTCCCATTAATTTATAATTTCTTTATTCATTACATGAGACGCCCATGTATTTCCTCGCACACTTTGGCATGAATATCTCGAAATCGTTGTCATTGTGAGAATTCATTCTAAGGTTCGTGGGCTCACCCGCTACAATTAGTAAATTACAACATGTGCCGTAACGTAATTAATTTACAATGTAATTAGTATATTTTCATCAATTAGATAATTACGAATTTAGATTTCTCGTAAGAGCAATGTCCGCGTCTTCGAGTAATCCAGCTCAAGGAGTAGAAATATGATATCTGCCGCAGGCGACTTTTAAAATTGTGTAACACTTAAAGTTGATCACCAGATATAGGAGGTGGTCATTTTTAAGTCTTCCGGAACGCTCAAAAATGACCTGTTGCACATAACATAATTCTAGTCCTTGAGTAGGATTATTCATAAAGCAGGCATTAACACATACTCAAATAATAATAAAAATCGCTAATTAACTTCTTCATTAATAAACTTAGGGCACATATTGACACCAGTCTGGAGAAATGCGCCATCAAACTCGCCGTAAAGAATGCACTGCTGTTCCACTTACTATTTAAACAAAACTCTTCTATGCATTGAAGCACAAAAGTAACTGGAACGCCCACGTAATACGTCCCACACTAAAAATAATGTCTCGAAACTGGTGTCATCCAGGTGATCCACTTCTAGTGAATACGTCATGCGAACTCACAGGCTACAATTCGTAATTTGCAATATGTGCCGTAAAGCATACTTGATTAAACAGTTAATCAGTGATTTCTTGTTAATTAGTTGAATGAGTGTTTCGATCTCTCGAGTCAGTGATGTCCGCCTCTTCGAGTAATCCAGCGCAAGGTAAAAAATTACGGTGTCTGCCACAGGCAATCTTTAAAAAAAATCCGGAAACCTTAAATAATGTCGCCTCGTATATGTCCGTGCCCATCTCTAACCGTTTTGCCCAGGCCATGCCAACCCAGACCACTTGGTTTATGCAGCTCTTGCGCATATCACAGCTCAATCTGCGTCTAGTTAGTGCCATCATTATAATAATAAAAATAATCACAGCAATAACCACCATAACATAAACAACGTATTTAAAAAATCACCATTCGCACATTGAACATAAGAAATAAAGCTAATCGAATTGCCGTCGCCAGTCCCCTCCAAAGGACAGATTCGCCATAATTTTTTTTCATAAAAGTAAATTTGTGCTTCACGACACGACCCATGCTCCAAATGTCTCAAAGCCCTCTTTTGAGGTTGGCAAAACATATAGCATGCGTGAGCAACTTGCCCTTTTCCAGTTCTAAAAGCACCAGGCGCGAACAGTTGGTATATGTATATTACATATATATATATATATATATATATATATATATAGGTCAGTGACCTTATGGGTAGAAAATCGGTATTTTCCAGCCCTGGTTGGATTCCATCATCGGACACGCTTTTCTTCTTTTTTTTTTTAACAAAACCCGAAACGAGGCAACACAAGAGCCTTGCTACCGCTATGCACCTGGAATGGGGCAAAAATTAATTTACATTGAATATCTCGGCGTTGTGACATGAATTCATCTATCTATCAATTCATGCATTCCACTGCTTTAACACAAAGGAAATAACATGCGTATTTTCTTTTACGCGTACAGGTCACGACTACGTTATTAAGACTATTTATCATCTCCCCCTCCACAAACACGGTTTTATTAATTGATTTAACTATCATAAAGTTATGTACATCAAAAGCATCCAAAGAAGTTCCCAGCTAACTTGCTTCATAAGATTTCGAGTGCTCCTATTCTAGAATGCACCTGGGCAGTGGCAAGTGAAGACAGCTTGATCGTGAAATGTCTTTACTGAATGATTCGAACTTTGGTATTAAATTTGCATGGGCATCTCCCTACACACAAAAAAACTAAAAAAAAGGAGCCAAAGCGACAAAAAAAAAACAGAAAAAAAAAACGGGCACTGCCGAAACCCGGGATCGAACCAGGGACCTTTAGATCTTCAGTCTAACGCTCTCCCAACTGAGCTATTTCGGCACGCAGAGCTCGTGCTCTTAAAATAGCACGTCGTCTGAATTCAAACGCACGTTGACTGCTTTCTGGATGGAGTGTTGCAGCATTACTTTTTTTTATGCTGTCTGAATGGTCTTCTTATCCTGCAATTCTTAAATTTCACTAAAAACACTCATTTCATTCAGTTATGTTGGTAGACTTAAAGTGGAATTGCAAACAGGCGGGGGAAAACGTAAACTAAGTCTTGATAAGCCAGGAAAACATAGATCACTGTGACCTCACAGACATTCGACAACGCCATTTCGGGGTTATTTACTCGTGCATCGATAAAAAAAAACTACGTCGTAGTTAAAAGTAAGTTAAGTAGTTGTGGTTTTTGGGACGATGTAGTGCCACGATGTTTGTGGACTATTCCTCCATAACATAAACCCTTCCCGTCTCCCACAGAAAGAACAGACAGTTTGGAAATACCTCGAAATTTGTGAAGTCACCTTGGAATGATGGGGAGCACTGTATGAGCGCGAAATTCAAAGAACGGAAATTTGGTGCTCGAGCTCTGCGCTAATGATAAATACGTTCTCGCGAAAAAGTATTACAGATGGGGGATTGAAAGGCCAGCGAAACTCATCTAGCGTTTCTCTTGGGCGTCCCTTAAAGTAATAGTAACAACGTTATTTATGCTTCTCAATTAATTTTGCCACATCGAAAATCCCAAATCAGCGACTAGTGTTCCAAAGGCAAATGTCTCAGCCCGCTCGCAAACCTTACAGGTGTCAAAAATAAGCTGTGTTACATTTTCGTACCATATAGAGCTAGAAAAAAAAAGCAGCATGAACATTTGAATATTGCAACAACCATAATCGCCGAAATTCCGGATAACACTCGGGATAACTCGCGATAATCTCGGGATAACACTGGATTCATCATTTCATTACAGAAAAAAAAACGTATGGTTGCAGCATACTCAAATATGTATCTGCCGATATATGCATCGCGCGCGTCAGCACCTTCCAGCAGGCACATATGGTTCAGCATTTTTCATAGTGGCGTAGGTTACTGTAAGCAGACGCGGGATTACGCTCGTTCATCTTATCTAGATCAGGCGATTAAGGCACAAAAGAGAAACGCTAAATCACGTTAGATTGATAAAATGTTCTTCCAAAAGTATATTGTTAATTTCAGGTTTGTACGTTGGTTATTAGAAGAGAAGGCGAAAGTTCAAAAAAGTTTCATTCTGAAGATACACCAGCACCGATATGTCAGTGTGGCGTCACCAATCCCCAAGTACTTCTTTTTTATTTGCGCTTTTGTGGCAGCCTCAATGGAAGTTCTTGAAACTTGCTAAGTTCAGATTTTGGCTCTTTTACAGCAAATTGATGTAAAATGGGGCTTTCTGTCTGTAATTAACTCACAGCCTTGCACCCATGGGGGTTCGAAGGTGTGAGTAATAGACAGAAAGCACTGTTGCAAGTCTATGTTAGTTTACAGTGTGGCTTAGCAAGCCTTCTCTCATTGTACCAGCGACCGCTATTGTGCAAAGAAAGTATGCTAGTACAGCTGCAATACTTTTTTCCCGTTAGCGTCCCTTCAGGCGGCAGGAAAGAGCATTCAGAGATGTACCAGTCTCTAGGCACACAGAACACAGCATCGACTTTCCAAAACAAAATTTAAGTTGTGTCATTCTTGATTACCAGAGACTGCAAGAAAGCTGGTACTGTTCAGGACATATCCCAGGGCAATATTCTCGTAGCAAGTACCATGTTCATCTGGCTACTTATGCACATGCAAAGGAAGCTTCGTTTCACAAAAGAACGTCTGAAAATTTAGTCTTATGGCCCCAAAAAATAAACAGTATTTACCGAAAGATAGTTATGCACCTATTAAACAAAGCGGAAAAGATGTACGCTATTGTAAGTGTCCGCCTTGAGTTTAACTGTCGATCATCTATTCGTCACATAGGAATGATGGTTCGAACATGTATTGGCATAAATTTCGTCATTCTCACATATGGGTCAACATCGCGGAATTTTAGGTGAGAGATTCGGAAGCACATTTTTCGTCGCAGTATCTTCAATGACAATTAGACAAATTTATTATCCAAATTCTATCGATCGAGTGACCAGCCGCGGTTGTTCAGCGGCTGTGGCGTCGCGCTGCTAAGCATGAGGACCTGGGTTCGATTCCCTTACACGGCTGCCGCGTTTCCATGGATGCTAAATGCAAGAACGCTCGTGTATTTGTATTTAGGTGTATATTAAAAGATGCCCAGGTGGCGGAAAACCCCAGGAAGCCCTACGCGCATTGCATGACCTGCCCAGCAAAATTTTTTTCTCCTAATGACAACTAGAACATCGGGGGTCCCCGTTTTCTCTCTCTGATCGAAACGGCTCTCATCCTGTCTTTCATAGCCACGCCTGACATTTTTCGTTATCAGCCATCGCTTACTCACCTCACGCTGAGGACAAAGTATTAAAGATATTTTGCCGCTGTTATTGAAACCGGCTGTTAGTTCGGAGACGGTTACATATACACACGCAGAGCTTTGATTGTGAAAAACAGGATTGTGAAACAGAGACGCGCACGTAAACCATGCATGACGCGACACATGTTTAAAATGACCAACGAAAAGAATAAACTGCGCAGCTTATTTCCGAAAAATACAAATCTGGACGCATTGCAAGCTTTTAAAAGATGGAGAAATCTTACAAACGAAACACTTCGAAACACTAAACGCGACTACTTTTCTAACGTGTTTGATGATATGAAGCATAGTAAACATTTATGGCAGCAGATTTCTTCGCTTATCTTTTATGGGAATTTGACGACCAATTTGAAAGAGTTAAGTATAAACAACACAATTTTAAACGGAGAAACGTTAGGAAACGTTTTAGAGCGATAGCTCGACTACTCCAGGTACAAACCCAGAAAGCGCCTGGTTCCGTAAATCTGACCTTCAAGTTCAACCAAGGTCAAAGTGGGACTTAGCCTGTCACTATCGGCAGCTGCCGCGAGTTAATTTACTCACCACTCTTTACTTGTGTCGATAAACTTTCACTTCTTACTTCATCTCAGTACGGTTTTAGGCCTGGATTACCAACAAAAGTGGCTTTATTAAAAAATAATTATAATAATACGCCACATTGAGAATAAACTGCTAACACTATGTGTGTTTTATTTATTTTTTCGAAAGCGTTCGATCGGATAAATCATATTGCTATGTTAAAAAAGCAGTTTTGTTATGGAACTGAGGTACTGCAGCTGATTTATTAAGCGGCTACTTATCGGGAAGCTATCAAACAGTTTGTGTTGACCGATAATTATCAACAGCCTGTGAAACTAAATGCGGTGTTCCCCAACGCAGTATCCTGGGGCAGCTGTTGTTCCTTATATGTATGAATGGTCTTGTAAACATTGAAACGTCAGCTAATTACGTGATGTATGCAGACGACATAAGTATCTTTCTAGCAGAAACAGATGCTAGTGACATATATATATATATATATATATATATATATATATATATATATATATATATATATATATATATATATATATATGTCACTAGCATCTGTTTCTGCTAGAAACAGATGCTAGTGGAAAAACGTGGAAATCAAATTCTGCATATCCTAAGTGCATGGTCTTTTGAAAACTTACTGTTAATAAATTGTTCTAAAAGAAAAGCTGTTTTGTTCCGCCCAATATCCGTGCCATGCAACCTCGCTGACATCCTACACTTAAATCACTCTGTCATTGAAATATCTCTTACAGCTAAATCTGTGGGAGTAATCTTTTTACGAATTTGTGCTTTGGGACCACCACACTGACTACCTACGCACTAAACTTTCGAAGGCTTTATATAGGCATGCTAAAGAAGTGTATCTGTTTCCCCCCAGTCCACCAGAACCGTTTAGATATACTGCCTTGTTTGCATCGCATTTGCGTTACTTCTGTCTCGTATGGGGAAATAGCACTCAGAAAGCTCTGTATAAGCTAACTATAATGAAAAAAATGCTTTACGAGCTATTACAAAGCAGCCATATGATTCGCGCACATCTCCGTTGTCTACTAAACTCAGAATTTTGAAATTACGCAGTTGTATGAGCTTAAGCTACTATCGACCCATAAATTTGAAATACGTTAGGACGCATACAATCTGAGAACATTGTTAAACTTGCGAGAAAATGCTTTTTTACGTTCACTGTACTTTCACCGAACTTTCGCATGTACCAAGCTCTCGCACCAACTATGGATTTCGGGTGAGGAAGTCTAGCATCACACAGGTTTTAAATAATTTCCACCCCACGATAGAGAATTTGCGAGCACTCTTGGGAAATGACTTGTATGCGCTTTTTGCATAATGCATGTTATCATTCGCTTTTTTAATTCATTTGGTTACATAATGTAGTAGTTTCCATCTTACATATATATTGTTTAAATAATATTACAGCTAATTAATATTATTTACTTCTGCTAAAGTGTCCTATGTTGTTTAGCAAACTAGTATCGCAGCTATAACAGTCTTCGTGTACATTATAAAATATAAAGACGCCAAATAAACGGACACACACAAGAGAAGAGAACGGGACAGGGCGCCACTTGCAACTGCTTTATTCACAGAACGCAGGCACATATATAGCCTCACCAGCTACCAACTAGGCCAACAAGAAGTGCTTTTAAGCTATATTTCGTGTACATGTCTGACTTCTGCCAATGTGCCTGCTGCCGGGTACTGGGAGGTGGGGCCAGTAAAGCAACACGTATATGAATACCCTTTTCCCACCTTCCCAACCATATCTCACTTGCAATTGTTTTTTACTTTGTGGTAAATAAAATAAACTTTAAACTATAGGAGATAGCGCCATGGCGTCAGCGCCCGTGATGCGTTGGCGATGCGGAAATCTTCAAAAGGCGAAACATTCAAAGCGTGGATTAAAAAATACGCTCCAGCAGGGATCACGCCACGAGGGCAAGGACCTTAGTCTTTCGGCATTGTCTATTGTGGTTAAACGGTGCGGTGGCGCATGTACTGTGAACCTGACTGTTCACGGTAACGTGTCACGTATCACGCAACGCTAAAAAGTTTCTACTTTCGCGAGATTTCGCGAGACTGGCGTCCGGTAGCGACGGTGTCTGCAGAAGACGACGTTCCTGGAACTGTGCTAAGGCTGCAGTGCGCCGGGAACACAGCGTGTCACAGCGCCGAGAACGCTGCCGCTCGAGACGTCCATGGGAGCGGCAGTAGATAGTGTCGCGACATCTTGGGAACGTGTAGAGTTTGAGCTTTAGCGTCATACGGCGATACGTTACAACGATACGGGGGGGGAGGGGGGGTCGGTTAGGCCCTCTGCTCATGCATCGACTGCGCAGAGGGCCTAACCGACCATATGGGCTCGGTCAGATGAGAGGTGGTTCTCCGCAGCCCTCTTCTGGCTGGCCAACTATGGGCTGTCCAGCAGGCCCACGATGCGGCAGAGAGGGGCTTGGCCTTCCGGTTCCCACGTAGGAGCGGCCCGCTTCGTGATGATTCACGATCTGCAGGACCTCAATAAAGTTTTACCATACCATACCATACCATACCATACCACCATCCCGTACACTGTGGTATAGAGCATACGGTCAATTTAATGATGCATTAAGAAAATTCTGGGGTTTTACATGTTAAAACCACGATACGATTATGAGGCACGCCGTAGTGGGGGACTCCGGATTAATTGGGACTAAGGTCATTTAACGGGCACCTGATGCACGGTGCATGGGCGTTTTTGCATTTAACCCCCATCGAAATGCCGCCGCCACGGTCGGGATTTGATCCCGCGACCTCGTGCTTAGCAGTGCAACGTCAAAGCCCCTAAGCTTTAAGCTTTAACGTCCAGTAATGCTTTTGTATGTTGTAAAATATGCTGTAAATAATGAATGAATGAATGAATGAACCAAGACGGGTACGGATGCAGGAAATAATTGGGTTCTCAGAGCACTCCCTATCGTCAGCGCATCACCAGCGCTAATGTTGCTGCGGCCCTGACTGCACCATCTGCTATAGGTAAAGAAATTAAAGCATTTTCCGTGCTCGGCTGCTGTCTCTCTAGGCCTCGCAGCGGGAAAACAAACAGCTGATTTCAAAGAATAACGATAATTGCCAATACTTTGTCCTTAGCACGAAATGGATCTAAGGGATGACTGATTTTACCATCTATTTCTTGCTGTCAGGACCCATAGTAGAAGTAAGGGCGGATTCGAATCGAAGCGCACGGCTGGTCTGGCCTGTGCGCCGCCATGTTGCAACGTAACCACGGTAACATGCTTGCCGTGGTAGTCAGGCGTATAGGGCGCGCATGCGCACTGGGCCTTACGGGTTAGATATGAGGGTAAGGTATACCACATACCGCGCAAAGCTAAAGCCCCTCCGCGGTTAGAACTCTCTATTAGCCCCAAAAATAATCGTTCGAAAATACGGCCCTAACGCGTATCATTGGCTGCTCTGCACGCAGCTGATTACACGGAGCGCAGAGCTGCCGTCGCGGCTTGAAATCTTGAAAAGCGATGATCATTCAAATGAATACTATGATGTTTGGGCTTGTTGACGTCGCAGTGGTAAAATCGAGGGAGCAAGGAGACACAAAACACCCCCACGCACACAGCTTGCTCTCAAAGCACTCATTTAAACATTTCGTTTTGTGTTTTCTAAGTTGTATTGGCCAAATTTTGTGTTTCGTCAAATAATAGGTTAAAGAACATGCGCGCGAAATAAAATTGATGCTCTTCTGCAGAACTATTTTTATTTGTCCATGCCAAAAACTATATATAAGAAAAAAAGTTCCATTTTGTTCTTGCCCAGCAGCGACGGTTGTCCAAGACAGTGCATGGTAAACTTGTTGCGCTTAACGTTGATCTGTAAGATTTCAACGAAATAGCCACTGTCTGGCAAGCATATCGTTATTTGTTGGAAGATACTTTACTATGAACAATGAGAAATCGGTGATGCTGAGCGACTTAGTGTGGACGGAAAGAGAAACTTTTTACGCCGAAGCTGTTTATGGCTAGGTTCTGGCGGATCTCGTCTTCGTAAACATAGACTAACAATTGCTCATACTTAAGCCGATCCCGTAGATGGTGCAATCCCGGGCCGACCAGTGGTGGAGGTGAAGCAGGCGTTAAGCACTCCCCATACGTAGGCTGATCCCGAAGATAGTGCAATGCCGGGCCGACCAGCGGCTGAGGTGAAGCAGGCGTTGAGCTTGAATTAGCAAGAAACATGCGCCAACTAAGACGACCATGAGAGGGAGAACGACACAGGATAACACCATCTGCAAACTTCCATTTTCGCTGACCACTGTTCTGAATGGCACGGACAGTTTGTGCGTTTCGGCCGTAAAAAACACGGAAAGGGCCTTGCTTTTGCTATTACCAGTGTCACTTGCCAGCCTGCTCAAATCTAATTCTTTGCACATCGCAGCCGCCGACACAGGATGGCGCTTGTCCTGTGTCGTTCTGCCTCTCGTGGTGGTCTTGGTTGGCGCTGTTCCTTCCTAATTCAAGTCTGCACCATCTAGCCCAAATGAATGTTGTTCTGAACCCAGGCGTCAAGCACTCCCCATACGTGGGCCGACCCCGAATATAGTGTAATGCTGGGTCGACCCGCGGCGGAGGCGCGGTTTGCCATTAAGGGGCCCACATTCACAGCTCCGCTGGTCATCGTTCTTCACAGAGTAGAAGGACACTGATTTTTAAACCAAGAAGTATTGCTGCGAACGCTTTTCCAAGTTGCGGTCATCTATGCCGCTGTTACTAGTATACCAATAATGTTCCCTTAGTAGGCCGCTGTTTCGTAAATCTTGTGTAGCTACACAGTGCACTCCACGCGCATATTTCAGGCTGTACATATATAGAGGGCGCCGAACTGTAATCGGCTTTTCTTTGCCTATGAAGTAATAATTTTTTTTCTAAAGAAATATCACGCTTTCTCTCGCCGATTTGAGCTGCAGTCACTGCTATTGACTGCTTCTACTGGTGGATTCATCAATTATCAAGATTTTACGCGGGAAAGAGTGATGAATACTTGTAACCTACATGCACAAAATATGAGCATGCATGAAACTGATTCTTTGAAATGTGAAAGTACTTGTTTCATATTTAAATAAGCATTTGGGGCCACTTTTTTTTCTGATAGCACCAAGAAGATTGAGTTGCACCGTTTAGCATGTGACGTCATCTGGGTGACTGCCGCAACGCCGCGCACGGCCTGGCTACGTCAGTGTTGCTTGACGCGTCGACAGGCCTTGCCCAGGTAGTTCAGTTTCTGTAACCACGTGAGTCGGGCATCTTGTACGATAGAGAATATTCAGAAACCCTTACCTATTTACACTTTAAAAATCGAGCAGCGTAAGGCTGCACAAACTTGTTGCTTCTGCTGTGATGAGGTAACTGCAGGAAACTCGCAGTAAAAAACGCGCGCACTCTTTCTTCGGCGGAGATCGGTGGACACGAAACTTCTCTGCGAGTTCCATCGCAATTTGAATAACGAAGCGCGGTTGGTCTTACGGTTGAGGTAGAATAGCAAGTACGGGTGCCTTGTATTAAAAAGTATGAAATCTGATGTTTGACGCATCTACACCGTTTGAAATGACATGGTCTATTGCACCTTCCTATCGGGACGCTGGTGTCATTTAGGGTCGCTCTGAACTACACGAGCATCATTTACAATGTATAAAGCAGTCGCACTACGCCGAGTGCTTCTTCTCCAGGCACTTTCAAGCTGACTACAAGGCTGTTCTTCGCTCATTCCCTCTCCGCATCTCAGTTGCTTAGGAGACCTCCCTCCCGAAGTCGCTATGCTATGTATAATAAGCGAAACACTGATGCCTTACCTGGAGGAGAGGCCAAGAAGCTAAGTCGTCGTACAACACCTGGGTGACTGTAATGCTATGTATCGTCGTGATCGCCCCCATGCATTTGATCACACTGATCGACCCAGGCTACAAATCACATTAAAGCCCTTGCGAGGGACCATATCGTACACTCGTGTCAGAATTGGTAAACCAAGTCCCACAGTGTCCGGGATCAGCCCAGTTTATTTAATACATAATGTATCGTGGATCGGCCTCGTTGACTCGGTGTGACACACCACGACACGCCAAACCCAGGAGAATTACGAAAAAGAATCATCGTTAAAAAGGAAGAAACGGATTTGAATTCCGCATTGTAGAGATTCAGAATTTCATGACCCACCGCGATGGCTTAGTGGCTATGGCGTTGCGCTGCTAACCACTATAGGTCGTGGGTTGAAACCTTGGCCACGGCGGCCGCATTTAGATCGGGGCAAAATGCAAAAACACCCGTGTACTTAGGTTTAGGCGCACGTTCAGTTGGTCAGTTGGTCGAAATTAATATGGAGGGCCCCACTACGGCCTGCCTCATAATCAGATCGTGATTTTGCCACGTAAAACACCATAGTAGTATAAACTTTATTAATGTTCGGGGCTTTGGATGGTGGGCGGGTCCCTCAGTCCAGGGCTCCACTGGTCTCAGCGGTTCACTGGTCTTGACCGAGAAGAAATCTCTGGGTCCCTAGATCTTTGCTAGCAAGCCAAGCCTCCCACTATCTGTTGCTAGGCGTAGGCGCCGTAATTTGGAGGACATAGTTTACATGTGCACATCACGTGGACATGTAACCCCATAATTTAATTAATTTAGCATTTCATGATTTCATCTGTAATTTCTACTTTCGTCAATAATTTATTTACAGCTGCATCAGATGAGCCTAGACATAAAAGCTGAGTTTGCTTGTAGCATATTTGTTACGAATGAATCAGCCATTACAATCCAGTTCTTCATAAAAACAGTTTTCTGGCGGTTATAAAACGCAGTGAATTTATGCTTGAAAGGGGGACGCATTACAAGCACGACACGCCCGATGTACTCGAAACAACATTCATTAAGGCAGGAGTCCAGCTAAGACCGCTGGACTCCTGGACTGAGGAGACCAACCACTACACAGCGGAAGAGCTACCTACGTTCGTGTGCTCTCCTCTATAATGTTTACTCTCTCTCATCGGTTTACTGCACTGGCTTCAGCACCAGTGGCAACAAGATGGACAAGAACGAACTGCATCTTTTTCTTCCTTGCTGTGTTTCGCGCTTAAACCAGCCAAGCAAACCCAATTAGGTATGCCCATGAGCATAGGCGGAAAGTTTTAATTTTTCTTGATGGAGGGTTTGCGTCCGACCAGCTTTCGGAACGCCACAAAGAATTATATATATATATATATATATATATATATATATATATATATATATATATATATATATATATATATATATATATATCTGTCCGGGGCGACAGAGCCCCACCCCCGGAAAACTCTGGAGGAGGCTCGGGCCCCTCCCCCCCTCCCACCCCCCTCCCCCGTGGTCGGCGCCTATGTTCCGGGGTGTTTTACATTGCCTCTTCGGTCATCTGTCAAAACTTCAGTGATGCACCAGTGTAACTCAATTGGCAGCATTTTCTGGGAACCGGGAAACTGCCACCGTTCCCGGCATCGTACCCGGGACCAATGTGTCCCCGTGATTCAAGTTGTTCATTACATCGGCGTTGATCCCGGGTTCGCTCAGGCGGAAAAGTGACACGGCCCCGAAAAGCGTTGATCCCGGGTTCATTCGCCGAATCTGGCAACAAATTTATCAACCACCAAGCTTTCCGAAAAACACGTGTTGGGTTTCCCTTGTAGCTTCGCGCTCCTCTTGGAAGGCTGACATTTTTGTTTTTTCTTTGACCAGTACATTTGAGCAAAGCACCTGTATCACGCGGCAACGCTTCGAACAAACGTCAAAAGCCCACGCAGCTTACGCTTACAGCGGCTATTCTTGCTCCAGGTCTGTGCACTGGTCCTCGGCTGGTCATCGCGCAGTCCGAGACTCATTCGGTAGGCATCCGAACACGAAGATAGAACCCACGCCGAAAATTCCACCAGCAGCACAACATCGGAGCACCGAAACCACATGGCAAAGAAAGGACACTCGTTTAGGACGATGCGCGCTCAAAAGAACGGCGCGGCGTCATAGCCACAGGTTATCTAGCCCTGGGCCCACAGATCTTAGAAGAACGTCCTTCCTGGCGAGATGCCAGAGACCCAAGACCGAGCGGTACCCGAGGGTTTCCGACGACAGAACGTGCGAGCACGCGAAAGATGGCGAGAAGCGACGACGTGCCATTGTTCTCGTCAGGCGTGCGAAGTCCTGGTCTTTGCGGTCAGCCGTGCGCTGGTTGCAAGAACGCATGTTTTTTTCGCGCACGCTAGGTTCACGCCTGGCCACCGCCGCCACAATGACGGTTGGTGAAGAAGGCCAAGGTCTGGTCTGCCGAACACGACTTTAAGGACGGACCGAAAATTGAAAACATGTACAAAGACAGAATCTGGAGCAGTACATTGCTTCCGTGCGAGAGATCAGTTTTCTTCTACTAGCAAAACGTTAGTGTGGTAACTTCCAGCCTTTTGAGGGCAGTGGAGGAGTACGCTTTATCTAGGCCAAGTAGTGGAAAGGAATAAAAAAAGCAAAACATATGTGGCCCAATAAAAATGAGTTGGAGACGTTGAGGACATATTAATGGGCTAATTGGCTTGCCGGTTTTGCTGAAAAACTTGTAGATGCTTGCACAAACACCAAACAGACAAACATAGCAGCGTTCGTGTTAGACCGCAATCGTGGTCCAACGAGAAGAAGAAACGCAGTTGGAACGTATTCCTAAATTATTAACGAACAGCTTACCAATAACCTAGAAATCTGCAAGTTCCCTGTATTCAGCCCAAGGGCCGATTCAGTCTAGCCTAATGAGAAGGGGGAGTGAGGGTTGGGGGTGCCCATCCAAGCATCCGGAAAACCGAGAAGGAGAAGCCGGGGGCGCTGCAGGCTCGATTTTGGCAGCGCTGAAGTGCCAGCATATATTATAAATGTACCGGCATGTGGTAAGAGTCAGGTCTAAAAAAGAAACCTGGATATTCTTTCCTTTGGTATTTACCTGAGTGCTTAATTGCCACGGTATTCTCAAACCAGCCTCGGCTCGAAACTCTTCCTCGACTCCCCGAACTGGAGTTTCGGTATATGCACGGAACTCTATACATGATGATGATGATGATGACGATATGGGCATCTCCTTTGTAACGTGGCTGACATATGCAATCAAGCTCTTCATTTAAGACGTTCTGCTACATCTAAATTTTTACATCTGTTCATACACTAAGGTGCATTATTCCCAGTATAAAGGTCGCTTGAGTGAGTGCTTTCACTTTAGAAGAATCGACATTTGGGCGAGTTGGTACGGGTTGGACAGTACTGGTTGAATGGCGCTGCCCCTTCAAGGTACTTTCACTTGCTTTGCGCCACCGCTCTTGCAGTCGCTTTTGCTAGTCTCCACAGCAGTTCTATTTATGCTTCCCGGACTGCCCATAAAGCTTAGCGCCTCGATCAAGCCACCTGACTACACATTTATCGCTGGATGAATACTTTGACCTTCTAATTGAATATGCTCAATCGTTTCTGCACCATTTCGACACGCGATGTATGAATCGTGTTAATCTACAAGCGTTCTCATACACCCTGTTCTGTCTCTGAATAGTAGAGCAATGCCCTTAAAAATTGGAGAAAAATGTTCCTTTCCGAGTCTTTAAAATTGGGACTAGCATTTTTAAGGAACGTCACTCACTTTGAGGTATTCAACTTTTTTACATACACAGTGCACCAAACTTTCTGCTAGCTTGGGCCACAAGGCACGTGACGGCTGCTGTCTTGCCGAGCAAACATGGACCACTGGATATACGGACCCGAACAGACAACCTTAGTACTACGTATGCGACAATGCTATGTACCTATTCCTGGCCGACCTCCCAGAATGAATGTGACACAATGTATATGTATCCTAAAATATGTTAAAGCCCTCGCGCCACAACCGCTTGAGACGCCTCCGCATCGAGGGCGGCCGCTTGATGGAAAGTCATTGCAACGAAGTTGCGGCTATAGGGGAGTATAGAAAGCGGGGTTTGCTATAGAGTTGCAAGCGTGCCCATAATTACGGTTTCATGACATGGCACGGGATCACAGTATTTATCACCACATATAAGGCATATCATCGCTAATCGCACACCCATCACAGGAAAGATTGCTAATCGCATTATGTCGTCAATCATCTGCTAAAGATGGATGCGGCATCAACTTTCTTTTTTCATATTGTTACATAGCTGGCTTCGTCTCTATTGTTCCCATCCAGTGGGCGCTTTCTGCATCTCTGATTTTGCACTGAACGCCTTTTTCTCTGGCGCTGTCTACACAGTTAGAGCAATATTTCCTGATTAATTTCTCGGTTCTTCTTCCAGACTGTGAGTCATAACATATATATATATATATACAGGTACTCACACAACCTAGCCGTCCATCGATTTCTGTTCATAATTAGCCGTTGCATTTCGAACCAGATTTTGCTCTGAGCACCCTGCCGAACTTTGTTTGGAGGACACCCTGCGCTGATTAATAGCTTCCCGCACTGATTAATTTGTGCTTTTCTATTCGCCCCAAGCGCTATCCTTCCAAAAGCGCTCTGGATAATTTCCGGGCTCGCCTGCACTTCTGATTTGAAGCACAGCAATAATGCATAATTAGAATCTCCGAAAATATTCGGCTTCTTATGGCAACAGCTGAATCAACGATAGAGACGTGGAAATGGCACCAAATGGCGCCGCAAGCCTCTGGTTATCCTTTATTTTTTCATATACCGAATGCGGACATCTATATCGAATGTAGTGAAATACATCGTTGACACTGGTGCATAGGTGTCCAGCCATAATCATACAATCATGCACAACTCACTGTGAAAGCATCACTGCTACTTGCTCAATCTCCCGGCATTTTCCTCAGCCGAAGAACGCGAGTTCAAGCTGTTCAATGGTATGCCGGTGCAATTCTACTGACAAAATGCAGGTGTGGCCCTGTTGATTACCGTTCTGGTTGTGCTTGTTTCCAAAGCAAAATAGAAGGACCGTCATGCCAAAGCCCTTTCACCACAAGTGCTGCGGTCATTGTAATCGATTAAATCATCGATTAGTAATCCATCATTCGTTACACGTTCATTCTCGAACGTGTGTCTGAGCAGAATGCTATCACTGCTTGTATTCTACACCTGTGCAACATGTTAAACATAAATAACAACGGGGTTCGCGAAGTGCATATAGTGACACGGCCGAAGACGATTCAAAAACCAAGACGGCAACCACAAATATTGCAAAATATTGCGCACAAGTAATCCGTACAACAAAATTCAAACACCAACTCAACTAACACATAATTCCCAAGCAATGCACAAATACCCAGAGCAAATAATGCAGGAACTTTTTGGTGGGTTTCACTAAAGGGTATATATTATTGTTCCTCTTCAAGAGGGAGTTTATTTAATCTAAAACACCCATTTGCCCAACACACGCCATATTCATTAACACCATGTTGTTATACAGGTTTTGAATGACATCTCACACAATCTCCTGAAATTCTTCTAAAGAGAGGACATGGGGAATGTGTTTCCTTTGTTCATCTGATCGATAACATTGCCGTCTTACCTACAATTAGCTCTATCTTCCAATATTCTTGTTCTGCGCGGAACTTTTTCTTTTGAATTTAGTTTGTTTGCCGTAGCACGCGAATTTTCGGTAACACTAGAATAACGCTCACCGTGAAATCTGTATTAAAGTTTATATTTTAGGATAAGACAAAGAGAAAATCTTCAACATCTGCTGAACTTCGGATTTTTGTTTCCAGGACATTTAGTTTTGCTTTATGCATCACTGTAGACGAAAAAAAATTATTTATCAGCCTTCCATGGTGCAATCAACCGAAAGTTTGTTGCCTCTGCTATTTGCTCTTTCACTATCTCTGATTGAATGTTATCAATGTTTTCCTTTAAACAAACAAAAAAAAAACGCTGTCATAGCGAACAGGCGGGCTAATGGGGCAGGCATGCCGGAGAACAAGAAATGGTGATCTTTAAACTGTGCAATAAAGAAAAAAAAACACCGAATGGAAAGCATACAAAACGCCAACACCAAACCAAAACAGAAACGCCGAACCAAAACAGCACCAGGCGGCGCTGAGGGAGGAAGGAAGGAAATGGGAGGACGTGCAGGATCGTTGACCGTGAAATCTTCTTGCCCTCTGCGGCGGCAGCGGCGGCGAGAGGAAGAGGACAAAAAAATAAAAAAAGAAAGAAACGCAAGGCAAAGCGACGTTTCGGCTCTTTGACCTGCTCTCCTGCGTTTGGCTTCCGGGAGAAGGCAGTGCCAGAACGAAGCTGCGGCCTTAAAACGACCACCTTGACTCGCCGGCCGCCTCAGTCTGGTCTGCAGCGCCCAGACTGGATTCAGCCCACCCGACACGCAAGGTGAGACTTCTTTCACGGTGACTTGCTTTGCGTACGGTGACGTGACACGTAGCTCGAGGGCTGTCACGGACCTACGGTGTCCGGTCTGAACGAGACGAGATACCATTAATTTTGTGGCGTGCACTTAATCGCAGCCCTACGGTGGGTCATTGTGAATCTAATAGGCTGCCGAGTGATCCGTGTATCACAGAAACAGGTGTTCAGATTAACATGAAAAAAAAAGAAGTGTTGCTACATTCGGAAATCGTCCTCAAGCAATCTATTATGTAACTATATTCCGCCTCAGTGCTGACCGTTCAGCGAGTAAATAATTGAGCACGTGATGATGTCTCGCGTTTCACTGAACGTAGAGTTGTGAGTGGTATATGTTTGAGTAATTCTGAGGTATTCTCAGTCCAGTCATGTTAGATGTCATCAGGTACCTTGCACTACCGACTGCCTTCGTGTGCAAATCTGTCATGCATTATCTTCTTTTCCAAGTAGTATCAAATCCACAGCTTTAGTTTTTCCCGATCCGCTTCATTTAGTTTCTTCGTGTGAGTAGCCTCAAAATAGTTACTCAATGATAAAATACGAACCGGCTTTATCACATTATTTTAACCATCCAAGTTGCGTTATTTCCGGGAAAATCAACAAATAAGCCTACTCTACAGTGTGCCGAAGGAAAGCTTCTGAAAATACCTGTTTACATGGTCGTGTCGAATTAAGACCATATGTACATGCTAATCAGAGACCAATAATCAGTGCTACTAAAATAACAGCATTCAGTTTCTTTTTCTTAGCAATCTAATAGGAGCACTTTATCCCGTACCAGTCAACCAAGCTGTGTAGTAGCAGCATACTTTTGAGGCTGAAGTTTGAAGTCACTGGTGCGGTAGTACTTCAACATAGCACTTCACGAGCACTTTAAAATAGGACTACTTGTAGAGTATTTCAAGTTAGTAAGCAAACATACTGTCTCGTTCTGAGTAATTTCCACCTGTTACTCAGCTGCAGGCTGCAGTCATAGTCTGTGAGTGTTAGAAGTTGTGAAGTTGTGAAGTATTGAGCCTTCATCATCATCTGTCACAACCCGTACGGATACGTAGTGACGTGTTATTTCCAGATGCCGAGAATTCTATGGGCACTCCTTGTGGGCATTGCGTTGCTGGGCCTCGTCGAGGCACAGACGTCAAGGCCACAGTTAAGTAAGTACCTCGCGTAGTTGTACATGGACTTGCACTTCACGACATCCCAATGTCATACTTACAAATATGCTCACTAAACCTGATCGATCAGCATAAGTTTTACTAAATGCCGAAATCCACTCCTCTTGAGAAACAAATAGCCACAAAATACTAAATTTTAAACATCCGATGCCAAACGGATACGTCTGCACTGGCCGTTGACTATATTAGCGACACAATAATGAGTGAAAGAAATTTGAGAATAGAAAATTGAGGACTGAATTCACAAATTGTTTCACTCGTAAGAGCTGTTTATCGTTGTCCTGCAGCACTTGTTAATAACACGTTGTCATTAACAGCTGGCATTTCTTCTTACTAACTGATCCAACGTAGGAATCGCTGCGTGAATGCGGCCTACTTCCGGCTAGCACATTGCAGTTCCGGCCAATAAGTCCACCTAAACTGACTTTGTCGTCAACGTGACGTCTTGACACTGACAGCGAAACAGTGCAAGACGATCACACACAAAGTACACATCGGAAGGAAGCGACTGTAGTGTAACGTCCCTGTAACGTTCTTCACAGAGAGCCAATACAAAATGGGCGACTACCATTTGTCACAGGTGGATACTTCACTTTCCTTCGGTACCGAAACCAAGCCTGTGAAGGAAAATACGGCCAGAACGGAACATGCGTAACAGAGCAGGAATGCGGCGCCAAACAGGGAACGGACATAGGACGCTGCGCCGAAGGCTACGGTGTCTGCTGCCGAGGTGAGTGCTGCATATTGTAGTACCGAAATATTTAGTTAGAAGTCGCCTTACAGTCACAAGCCTCAGGTGTCCCCGTTGTTTTCTTTTCTTTTTTACAACAAGCTTTTCCTTTTGATAAATTTTGAAGTCTCGTGCATAGCTAAGCTGGATGCAGGTTCGATCACGGGGGCCGTGGTGACTGCGTTTCGTTGCAAGAGCCAGTGTGCCGTGCTTAGGGTGAGCGTCAATGTATCACATGTGGTAAAAACTATTACGAAGTCCCTCGTTACGGTGCGGGTCATATAAGCCCCGTGTGCAATCAATCAAAAGAAAGCTGAGAAAACTTACTTATATCAAGGAGGAAGAAATATCACACACACGCAAAACGGTATACAAAAGGTAAAAAGACAAGTTCTCTACCTAGAACAGCACAGTTTCCAAGTAAACAACTAGGTATCAAACATTTTCTTCTTATTTAGCAAACTTAATTTCAGCCACTGCCAAAGCGCAGACGTCATCTGTAGATTTTGCGTTGTTGGCAGAATAACAGACCAGGATAGGTCAAGAAAGCAATACAAAATAAAAATACAGCTTTAGTTGTTATGCATCCATGCGAACAAATTGGCAAGCAAGACGAAAAGCTAATATCACTACAACGGTGATATATCTTATGCATCTCTTAATTTTGCAATATCGCACAACTGTTTTTCATGGCACCCAATCCTGTGCATAACTTATTTTGCACTGATATTTATTACCTGAGATGTTTCTCAGAAATCTTTAAAAAAACGTGCATCTTTAACGCTTCAACTTTGCCGTTCTGTTTGCAACTGTTTACCTTGTTCGTGTTTGTTATTTCGAGCTACAATTTCACACGTGGCATATTTTCTTACTTTGTCGCTGTTATTCACAATTACGAACTGGTAGTAGGAGGAAAAATACTTGAATATCGACCAGCAGGGTATTTCACAAACCGCGTTAACGCTCCTTCAGCGGAAGCTTTGGGAAATGACAACTACAGAAATACAGGGAAGGCTCTTACGTCGGCTCTTACGGTCCACATTGGCTTATAAGAATGCGGCAAGTAATTGACAGACCGAACACACAATGTTTAGGCGTGTTTGCCACTAATGCGTTGCAGCGAACATTAATAGCACATGGATAGTACTTCAACATAGCATTGCATATACCGAATCGGTCGCAGGTCGGATAGCTTCGCAGTCCCAAGCGTAAGGCGAAGAAGGAAGGAGAGTTTCTACAAAGTCTTGTAGATGTCAAGGAGATGAAAGTCATGAGACATGAGATGGCAAAAAGCTGAACGTCATGAGCCATGACACCGGTGCACAAGGCTGACGTCTTCACTGTGAAGCAGCCGCTGTCGAAAGGATTAACACGTGAGATAACGGTCACTGCTTGTATGCCGGCGTCACCCACCTTTATCTTATGGGCTGGCGGTTCAATTGTGTGATAATATGACTACGCACTTTTCAGACCATGTGTTATCCTGAAGGCATTGGTCCACTGCTGATAATAAACACATGCGGTACGGGCCACTGCTTGTTTGGCAGCGTCCTCCACTTTGATTTGATTGGTAGTTCACTGGTGTGACACCACGACTATGTAGACTTGCGTTATTTCGAAGTCATTGGTTCAGTGGTAATAGGGACCCCCTGCAGTGATATAAAATGGAACACCCAAATTGCTTTCAAAATGCCACGCGACTAAACATGCACATGCCTGCAAAAAAGTGTTCAGTGCGACTTAAATGTTCAACACGAAAGCTAGTTGTGACGTCCTAACATGTGAGATTGGAATCTACACATCACGACCAATGAACGCTTAAATACGACTTTGCTATTCCGTCAAATATTGTTCATGGCGGCACAGATGGAACAGCCTGTCACACGAATCACTGGGAGTGGGCTTGAACTAAACGGAGGCGGGCTCACGATCCTTGGTCCTGGCCTCACTTCTGCCCTCACTTGTTCCCACAGTGAGCTTCACATGCAACATGGTGAGCAGTGTCAACGAGACTGAGTTCGTGAACCCAAGTTACCCTAGCGGCGAGGTTGGCACCGGCACCTGCGAGGTGACCATCACCAAGACGCCAGACATCTGCCAGCTGCGCTTGGACTTCCTCGAGTTCAGCCTGGCGCCTCCTGATGAGCAGGGTCTGTGCAACGTCGACTCATTCATGGTCCGCAGCACTGTGGGAGAGAATCTGCCCCAGCTCTGCGGTGAAAACAACGGCCAGCACCGTGAGTTGAACAAGCTGCTGTCATGAGTGTTTAAATGTGATACCATTCTTTTCCGCAGCCCTACCCTCTTTGTTGAATATTTGGGCTAGAAGCTGTACAAAATTGGAAAAAAAAAAATAATCACCGTCAATAGCTGGAGTTAACCCAAGAACCCGACGGCTGTAATACGATGCTCTGCCGATACCCTACAACCACATTGCATTGTCCACACACACAAAAAAAGATTGTAACCTAGTCTCCGTCTCGCAATGGTTTCAGCATGTCAGTCAGGTAGCATAAAATGAACTTTTTGTGATCTAAATTCAACCTCAGACATAATAGATTGGAGGTACAATTGAGCACGCATTAAAAAGAGGTACACAGTATTTTAAATTTATAACATACATATCATCCCTTAATCACTATCATGGACAGTTAATATTCTAAAGAGCGTCGGAATCGCCATAAACATCATAGATGCAGTCACTATAAACACAAACTTCTGAATCGTGTCGTTGCGCACCGCGACACTTAAATGCTCTAGCATCCCCGCAATAGTAATCAAGCACGACTTCTGCCACAAATTGCGTCTTCAAAGAAGAATTCTGCCATGAAACAAAAATAAGCAAGTATGCATATCCAATGCCTATGCTGAAGAAGAGGAGAAGCGATGCATTGCTTAGTGGTTGTTCTATAGCGAGGACCTGCCACCAGAAATAGGCGGTGCTTTCAGATTGTAACATTAAGAAATGACAGTGGATCAAAACGCACAACAAGCACGTGTCACCAGCCTTCACTATTTTTGGTAACTCTTGCGACGGCTGCTAATAATTGACGCCGACTTTCATGACGATCTGCTGCCTCAAACAGTGCTTTGCTGCACAATGTTTACGACGATGTGCAAATCTGTTCTAAAAATATGACTGACGGCGCTGTCATTAAGGTACCACCCATGGAACGGGGCAGCCTTGTCTACTTCGCTGCTAGTTTTCTTCGAAGACGAGATTCTTGGGAGCCAGTTTGTGTGAATTGTGCTTAATTTTCATTGTTAAGACTGTACCCTGAGTCCAGAGCAGGGCTATGGACAGACTTAAATGAACACAGACTTGTGCTTGCGTCATACAAGCAGTGTCACTTGCTGCAAGCCCCACTCCCTGTTGATTAACATCGTCACTTGTTGCCAGAAAACAAAACACGTGTCTGAGCACGTAGCCTTGATGTGACGATAAGAACCAATAAAAATAGTGAAATGTAGTCAATCAGGTACAACCCTAAATGAAGCCGCAATAGCAATATATATAGTAATTGGCATACTACATTTCAGCCTGAGTTCTAAGAGCACAATTATGTGCTCCTTTTTTGCCAATTGTAGAACTTGCATTCGTTGAAAGCTCGAACAAGTCACTTTTTATAGAACACAAGCTTATCACTGGCAATACTGAATGACATAGATACAAGGGACAATACCTTCGTTCCTCGCAGAAACAAGCGTTTAAGATTGATTGAAATTGTTGCCCTTTACTTCGAAACTAGTCCGTTCGATCCACCAGTACACTGGTATGCGCGAGAACTAATTCCTGAACATGCACGGTGTGTCAATTACGTACCGAATAAAATATAATATGAAACATATAGAACTAACAAATCTCCATTCCTGCAGTGTACGTTGACATGGGTCGACAGTCCGGCAACCCCGTCGTGCTCAGCGTTATCAGCCGAGGAGGCAAGCGCCCAAGGCGGTGGCGAATCAAGATCAGCATGATACAATGTGGAAGCCTCGACATAGGTATGTGTCTTCAGCCTTACTACGGAGATGGTTTTCTTAATTATGACGACCTATGCGTTGCTCCTGAACCAAGGTTAACAATAAGAAACCCATAGTTTTATTCTTTTCCTAGGGCGATAGTTTCAGGCCTGTTGCAGTGACAAGTGCTTCGTAAATTAATGGTACAGGCCAGAAAGCCGGTGCACGTGTTATGCCACGCTGCCTTGTAAGCCCGTGAGCGAAATGCCTGCTTCTTTTGGGCCAACACGATGCAGGAAGTGCATGATGACGTTCAAGCATGCCTCTGACACGCGAATGTCTGCGATCGTTGGCCATTTCTAAGAACAAAACGAATCAACTTTCAGAGTATCTGTAGCAGGCACCACAAGTTATTTTCCACGACCTTCCATTCATCGCTGCGAGTAACGTTGCAACAGCGTGAAGCGTAGTAAACGCGCAGGCCTTGTTTACCTTTACATAGAAACCGAGGGAATGCACAGGCTATGTTGTTCAACAGTGCTTAAAGTTTGAAGTTTTACGGCATGCACAGCTTTACGAAAGTGTTGTGAGGCCCCCTATGTCAATGCCTATCATGTGCAATATACAATTCTCCCCTTGCGTTTTCCGAGGGGTCAGCTATAACCCGCTAGAAAGCTTCACGTCTTCTTACTTTATTTAGAGATACCTGTTTGTGGGACGTGTGGTAAATGCCCCACCTATAGTGCAGGCGAAGCTAATGGGGAGTAATCGCCGGCCTCCATCAACAGGCTATAGACCCGTCTACAACTACAGTACACCACCGCCAGGACCGCATCAAGTGCTATAACTAAACGAATGAGGACCCTTGCGGCTGCGAATAATATACTTGGTAACAAGCTCATAAACTGAGTCGAGAATTCAGCATTTCACACTTTAACAGGATGTCAAACGAAAGAGAATTTAACACTCCATCAATCTAGGTAGCCGATGAAATTTATATTATTATTAGTATATTATTAGTATATTATTGAATCCAAACACGTTTCGATTCTAAGCACAGCAGTTTAAAATTCCATGGATTAAATATAAGAGGAAGGGGGAGCGCGTCCAAAGGTATTATTTCAAGGTAAGAAAAGCAAATAACTTAATGGTACCTTCAGCCAATCCACTAATAAAGAAGGCGTGACCCAGCAGTTCCTCACTCCTGCCTTCCTTGCATCGGCTCCAGGTATCCTCATCTCATGTAATTCCGATCACTTAATGCTTTGAAGGAAAAAAAAGAGTTCTAGAAAACAAGAGAATGGATAACTAGGGCAGGAAAACACTGTACGGTCGGTAGAATATGAGATGGTGGGGAACCAACTATCATATGTAACTTTCTTTTACAGTATCGCCTGGATGCCTTCAGTATTTCCGGAGTCCAAGCGCTATCGTGAGAAGCTTCAACTACGGCCCACCGGTAGACAGCAAGGTCCGCTACTTGAGCGGACTTCGCTACTCCATATGCTTGCGTGTGGAAGAGAACTTCTGCTCCATTAAATGGGAGACAGAGACAAACTCTTCGTTCTCTTGGGGGCAGCCTACATACGAGGACAACGTTGTGGCGTGCCGCGATGACTTCATCACTGTTGACCAAGGGTCGTCGTACGGCATGGGCCCCGGAGAAGACAGATTCTGCGGCACGAGACTCCACGAGAAGAATGTCCTCATATGTAAGTGTCTCACTCACTCACTCACTCACTCACTCACTCACTCACTCACTCACTCACTCACTCACTCACTCACTCACTCACTCACTCACTCACTCACTCACTCACTCACTCACTCACTCACTCACTCACTCACTCACTCACTCACTCACTCACTCACTCACTCACTCACTCAGTCAGTGAACCAACTAATTAATCAATCAATCATGAGTCACTGTCCCGTAGATACAATATGTTGTCCTTTCATACAAATAAGACTTCAGGGGACAGGGATTACATTGACAATTGAGGTGATAGTTCCGATTTTTTTTGTACTGTCGGTAAGGTTCCAGTAGCTATACACCAAGATTTTATAAAGAAAGGTATGCTTAATGCTGGATGCTATTTTTCAAAAATATCTTTCCAAAACGCATAGTTACAGGAAATATGTTCTTGTATCTACATTGCTTTTGAAGAGGCTCAAGCACTATTTCATCAGGTGAACTTACTAAATACTTGTTTAGCATTATTACATGCACTTTCTGAGGCGATGACAAAGTAAATAGAATTCCAACAAGCGTAGCCTGTGTTTATACCCTCCAGCTAGAAATGTGTTTGCGAGGTATACATATGAAAAGAAAGGCAGAAATAAAGGAAAGATTATTGGTTGCGATTTTTTTACCAAGAGCCGTGAAACTATTCAGATTACAATGGGCTCTTGGGTGGCAAGGATACACAGCGTGCCAACACGACTCCTTAACACAACCTCACACTCGTTATTAATGAGTCAATGGGCTGATGAAAACTAGATCTTCCGTAGGAGATAAAACTTCACCAACATTCTGGACTATTATAGATTAAATGACATTCAAGTATCATTGTTTGAGCGCTGATGCGACTATAGATCTCTTAATACACGTAATCATGTTGTGTTAGTGATAACATTATAATGCAGAGACAATTCTACCGCTATGCACCTCACACAGAACTTGTGTCGATGCACCAGCCAATTACGTTACGTTATTTCTGTGACGCCAAGACGAAGGTGTACGTTTTTCAATATCGGCGTATCTCGTAAAACTATATTTTGGACCACGGAGGCACGGAGGAGCAGGTGTAACATGAGTTTGTGGGTGGGGCTTGCTTTCAATTTATAGGTTGTCATCAAGTATAGGTATGTATCTATCAATAAAACATGTAAATGTGTCATCTCACGGCAAGCTACTTTACTTCATACAGGTGAAGTAACTTTTCTTTTTCAAATGTGTGCCCCTTGAGACTCAACTGCACTCTTACATTGATTGGACCTAACACAGAGCCTTGCTTTCAGCTAACCTCCCTGTCTTTCTTTCCATTTTGTCTCTCTTGCTTTCAGCGCACAGCAAACCATTCATGTTGAGAGTCAAGTCTAACATGGACGCCTTGGCCAATTCGCAAGAAAATCAACACGGCTTTTCGTTGCGGTACACCCAGCTACCCTGCGTCGACTGACACGGAGAAACCTGGTCCGCAAAATCATCACGTGTGAGTCTCCTTCTTGCATTTTCGCACTATGCAACAAATTACTGAATGTATCGGTCCATGAAATAATAGAAAGCATCAGTTATCATGTTAATCAATTTTTGTCACCAACCAGTTGAACCTGCATCTCTCTGTATTACAAGAGTGTATTGTGCTTTACGGTTTCATTGTGCTTTCGATTTTTCTTTCCTACTGCTCACCAATTCTGCCGGTAAACTATTGGGCTAACAGGGGACAGTCGACGTGCTATTTTTATAAACGCAAAGTACAAAAACATGCTAACAAGCTCCTGACCTTCAACCTCGGAGAGGGCTAGAGAAACCGATGTCCTCACAGTTATCCGGGGTCCTCCCCGACGACCTTCCTAATAGCACACGGAGCAGCTCTGTAGGACGCGAAAACGCAGTCAAGCAAGCAAGCAAGCAAGCAAGCAAGCAAGCAAGCAAGAAAGCAAAAATGTCCATTCAATGGTCTCAGCCGCACCAAACGCTTCTCGTGCTTTTCGATAGGGCATTTACTTTTTGTAAAGCGGTTCACGTGCAGAGGCATAGTATAAGCACGCCTTGAAAAATAATCTTGCATGATCTTCAATTGCATATTGACAGAAGGTATATTGTAACTTAACACTATGTAGCACAATATTGTGCTCTAAGCTTTGTTTATCAGTGCACCTATCATGTTCTCAAACCCGTATGTCCGGCCAACCAGACGCAAGCGTACGCCAAGCATTGTGTGTTCATGACCAACCTGGATCATTTAATATTTTCCTTTTTTTTCGATGTGCAATTTGAGTTATTCTGCTCGGGTTTCAGTCGAGCGCCGATAATTCACACACTCGTATATACAGCTTGGAGCGCATGTGTACCGAATAGCACGCAATTGCCTCGACGTTCACTATCTTTTTATCCAGGTGGGCCAGGAAACAATGAAAGAAGTGGCAACAGAGTGACGAAGGAGACCATTGGACCACGTTATCGCCTTTCAGCCATCCAGCTTCAAGCCATAGCTTATTTATTTCTCACCACAGGAACACAATAAAACAATTCTCCAGCCGAAGCTGTGTGCCTTGTGTTCCTCTGTGATGTTCTTCGCGTGTGCGACACAACTGTGCTTGCACGTTTAAGAACCAAATAGCCTACACGCGGTCGCTTAGAAGCAACCAATTTTGTGCTTATTCTTTCTTCGGGCTGATATCTAGCGGTGTTTATTTACTGCATCTACTGCTCTGCGTGAATCACAGACAACAAACTTATTTTAATGGGTTCTAGTACTTGTACAGAAGTCACGAAAATACTGAAATAAACAGAGGAAGGCACCTGTTTTGTACGTTCACTGCTATTATCCTGGAGCTTGAGGGTCAAGGCTGATACAGATGTTGCACTTTAGTTTATTTTCCCAGTAAAATATTGGCGAGAAGTCATACAATTCGGAAACTAATCATGTCTTATTATGTCCTGGTGTGTCAGTAAATTGTCTAAAGAGTTTAACCTCGACCTGAAGCCCGTACTTCTTCTCATGCCTTCTGAAATAAAAGAACAAGTGTTCTTGAAATGGACACTGTAAGCCTGAATACAACAAATATGACTTTGACAAGATCGATATGTAGCAGCACTGTAGAATCTGCTATTGGTAGCATAATCATATCCGGCTGTGATCTGACTCTGCTGATATAGACAATTTTCAAGCCGTAAGCTTATGTGTTTATGACGATCATTCGATTTCGGATTGCAAGCGTGAACCTTAAGTGTGTAGACGTGCGGGCGTATCGACATTGCTGAATTTTTGTGGTGCGCAGTAACACTCTCAGTATTTTCCCATCAACTTCAAGATACGTGATTGATCAAGAAAAAATAATGTACATATTTCATGGCCATCTCGTAAAATAAGAAATTTAAACCATACTTCATAAGTTACCAAGAACGTACAGCAAAATTAATCAATACGTTTCGCAGTAGTTTTGCCAGCGGCATCGAAAGTTCATTTACTGTCCATTTTGAACCCATCAAACGAGGCATCGCAATTAGTGTCAAAATTGATACAAATGACTTTACTTCCTGAGCTGTGAGAACGAAAACAAAACATTTGTGGGCGTCTGCTTCCACATCCATTTCTTGGCCGGCTTCAGGGCACGATAGCCTCCCGACCAGGACATTTCTTCTTTGTGAGAGTATGCTTTTGTTTTCTGTAGCAGCGATAGAAGACGAAATTCCTTGTCAAGAAGAGATTTGCAGCAGAACTGATAGTTGGGCGAGTTGGTAGAAATTCATAGTAAAATATTTAGCCTAATAGTTGTGAGTAAGCGCTCGTGTGTCCCCCTTCACTGTGTCCTCGTCAATTGTGCGCGCTAAATATTTTACTAAGAGATTTTTCTAAGACCATTTAAATAGCAGAGTGGACATGCTTATTTGTAGCCATTGTTGTAAGATCACGAGCCTTGTATATATTTGCGTCTGAATAGAGTCTCGGCAAACGGAAATCACCTAAACGGAGCGACAGCCTTTAGTTTGGTTGGTTTTTTATTTTGGTAGTACGAAAAAAACCTTCGTTAATCGAAACAAAAGCCTTCGCAACTCTCTGCAAACAGTACCAGAGAAGCGAACTCTAAAGAATTTTTTCAGAAATGGGCAGGACCCCAATATATTTTTTTGCGACAGCTGCTTTCTATGAAGAAGGATATCAGAAAGCGGTGGGAAAGTCTCAAGCAGGCAAAATTTCGAAATACTTTTACGGCCTAGCATGTACAGGCCTGGGCCTGGACAGCTTCGCAGCAGCTCCGCTCGGTCCTAGACGAACAAAATTTCGGACGCTTTACAGTGCGCGTTCGATAATTTGGACTCCCCCTGTACGATCGTGTGTTATTCGGCCACCAACAGGAGCAGTAAGAGGCATGTTTTATTGCGAAAGCAGTTATGTGGAGACTCCAGCGCATTGCTGCCGTCAGCGTCGGCGTCGCCGTGAGGTTCCGCATAAAGTCCAAGGGCTATAAAATCGTCGCCACGGGCAACATGTTCTATGTGCGAGTGAAAACGTGTGAGGGTGAGCCCGCGATCGCGGCTCAATCTGGCGCGCGCGAAGGAGGAATGCGGAGAGCAAACGCGCCGTCTTCCGTCGCGCGAATAACCGTGGAGGAAGGGGAGGGAGGGGGGGCGGCGTTGTGCGCAGGCAGTAACTACTTATTTCGTGACCGGGCTCAAGGCGAACTGACGATAGCGGCTCGTTCTCGGGCACGATAGGGAGCAAAGCGGGGAGGCAGGGCGGGAGGGAGGGGAGGCGGCTTCGACTGCGCCATGTGCGCACATTGCAGGTCCGCGCGCGGTCGCGCGCGCCGTATCTTGAAAGTGATTTTCAGGGGGCTCGTACCTTTGTATTGTTCTCGCCGCTATTGCCTTAAGCGATATACAGCACGAAGGTCACTTCGCTCGCTGCTGCTGCCGCACTTGCTCACACCAGCGTTTTCACAGCGAGTGTCCGCACTCATCGAGTGTGATGTGTTCCTATCTGCTTGTGCGCACATACACCATGCTTGTTAATTCAGTTAGTAAGCGGATGTTTCCAAGTGTATACGGCCGATAAAACTACTATCCTTGCTTCATGTAGCTGTATACTAATTTGCAATCGCAATCGATGCTTCACCTTTCGGGTGAAACTGCGATCTTTTCTGACTTGATACATCGACGGCGAATCCTCAAAATTAAAACTAACGGAGCCTGGTCAATTTAGCAGTTGTGGACCATGTCTGAATCCCGCCACAAACTTGCTGCCACGTTCACTTCTTTATGCTTACCATATCTAGCAGTGTAAAGAGGGTATGTTACTTACAATGCTACGCATATGCACATCTCTCTTAGTAAGCGTAATTCCTGTTAATCGGAACATATTTATTCGGTCTCTTGAGGCTCCGTTTAACGAAAGTCTACTGTAGGTGGTCTGAGCGACCTGTGGTTATTGATTTTGTGATATGCTTCCGGAAGTTCCCATATAATATTTTCTATAGTGGTATGCATGCAACATCGCGTCTGTGGCAACTATTCACGACGCTTTAGAGGCTGCATAAGTTTGCAACAGCGCGCTTAAAGGCGCGACTGTTGTAGAAACTCCCACGCGCAACCCTGACTGCACTTAGTTTGCATCAGTGCTTTGTTTAGGTTTGCCACTTCCCCTGCTCTTTCGTTCTAAATGCCGCTTGTTGTATGACGAGATATCAAAGATTAATTCGGCCAGTATATTTAGTGGCTACCGAGAGGTCCTGCGCTAATTGTTTAAAAATTAATGGTGTTCAAACTCGTAATCTTTAAAGCGATTGAGGCGTTTTATCCACGAGTTCTTCTACGAGTTCGTCTTTTTTAAAAACCCAGTTTTCTTGTGGTTTTTAATGTACCAATATACGCCAGAACGCCATCACTTGGGTCAGATCTTGTGATTTCTACGTAAACACTGTCGAATCCTACATGATTCCAAGTGGCCAACGCCATAGTTGTTTAGTATTGTTTTCTTTCCACAGTCTTGGAGCATCACTTGGTACAGCAATGTACTTGAGTAATCCAACTCCATAATATTGCCACCATTCAGTTTTGCGTATTTCTCAAAAGTGGTTGAAAGGTGAGAGTTTCAATAAAATAATTGTGCTTTGATTGCTGATTGACTTCAGCTCTGCAATTGCAACATGCCCATAAAGTCAATATTTAAACAGTTAACAAGTGAATTGCTGCTAATAATCAGGCTGACATTATCTTAAGACAAATTTCGGCCGCTGCTATGTAGCTTCCCTATTGAAAAAACTCATTGGCCCATAACTTTCACGTCCAATAGTACGGTATGAAACATATAGGATCCCATAGAAAAGCCCGTTCTTCCTATTGTCATATGATGTTATTGGACATAGGAGTGATGGGGAATACGGTATTGTTTTCAGTAGGGTTGGCCAGTACAAACGATTACTTTGCTTTGAGTTGCCTGCATTTAATTATCTGACACAGTCGTCGCAGAAACACGCGTTTAAAAGTTACCTCGAGAACAACTTGTTTGAGCGCTACACAAGAAAATTACGCATAGAGGAAATTGTTTTACCGAAGAAAAAGAACAGCGGATCATCTGAAGAATTAATAGTGACTTTGTTGACATTAAGAGAAAAAAAATTGAGCTGGGCAGGTCATGTAAAGCGCCGGTTAGATAACCATTGGACCATTATGGTTAAAGAATGGGTACCAAGAGAAGGAAAACGCAGTCGAGGACGGCAGAAGACAAGGTGGAGCGATGAAATTAGAAAATTCCCGGGCGCTAGTTGGAATCGGTTGACACAGGACAGGGGTAATTAGAAGCTGCAGGAAGAGGCCTTCGTCCTGCAGTGGACATAGAACAGGCTGATGATGATGATAATGACGTTACAACGAAAACTTTCCGATATATGCTTTTAGCCTTAGGTTTGTTACATATTCTACTTTTTTCAATTAGCTACCAGCCAACGCAATAATTTGCCATTTTTTACGTTTTTACGACGTGATAATATTAATGAAGTGAGAAGTGGTAGCTGTGAAAAAAATTGCTGAGCTTTGACTTATTAGTAGGAATAACTTTAGAGAATCAGTAATCTTTAGCGCTTTGAGCAAGGACATTATTAAAACAATGCTGAAATAGGCGACGGTATACAAAACCTAATAATGTTTACTGTTGATATTAAAATGGGGCATGAGGTTCTTTGAGAACGCGCAATCTCAATCTACATGGAACTTCCGGAGAATCCCCCAAGAGCAGGGATTTTACGAGAGGCTTGACGTTTCTTCTGTCAGCCAGCGTGGCTTCAGCTAGATTCGATGCCTTCGCTCATGTTTTCGGCATGTCACCAGCTTTTAAGCACCACTTGGCTCTCCGAGCTCTTTTACCCAATTCTACCCAACATCCAGAAGAATATTAAGAACCCTGACAAGGCTTAAACGTGATCGCGGTGATTCCATTCGTTACGGTTACTTCAAATATTTCGCCTACGCATACGCGCCAGATTACGTGCTATGCGATGCTAGGAGGTCACCTTACCCGCCGTGGGAACTCAGCGGCTATGGCAGTGCGCTGCCGAACACGAGGTCACGGGTTCGATCTCAACTGCGGCAGTAACATTCCGTGGCAGATGAACGCGGCAAAAAAAAAAGAAGTAGAGGAGGAAGAAGAAGATGTCCGCGCAACATGCACTGGGTGCACGATGAAATACCGCAGGCAGTCAAAAGTAATTTGGACACTTCCACGACAGCGTCCGTCGTAACCTACCGTTGAATTACGGAACTTTAAATCGCGCAACATAATTACTGATGTCATCTTAAATGCACTTGCAAGCGTTGCCGAGCACAGAGCGCTCATCAGCCCCAAGGATTACATTGGTTAAAAACCTGGTCGTCGCTACACAAGAAATGTCGCTCAAGATAGATTTCTATTTTTTTTTTCACAGATAACACACGATCTACCATCGGGGCAGTAACAGTAGAAACGTGGTGAAAAATACAAGAAAACAAAAACAAAAAACAACGTATAAGATAAATCCCATAAATGTGGTAGCACTGTACGGAACCAGTCAGTAACAATGCGGTACACTGCATGCCCACTACCCCCCCCCCCCCCAATAATTAAAGGAAAAGAAAAGAAGACATTTCATCAGCCTATAAAGGGGGCGAATGCTTGCCCACTTTCTTTTCGCGCACTGCAGGCAGAAATTAATTAAATTATGGGGTTTTACGTGCCAAAACCACTTTCTGATTATGAGGCACGCCGTAGTGGAGGACTCCGGGAATTTCGACCACCTGGGGTTCTTTAACGTGCACCTAAATCTAAGTACATGGGTGTTCGCATTCCGCCCCCATCGAAATGCAGCCGCCGTGGCCGGGATTCGATCCCGCGACCTTGTGCTCAGCAGCCCAACACCATAGCCACTGAGCAACCACGGCGGGTACAGGCAGAAATGAGTAAGTGAGCAAGATTTATCAGTCAGGGTCACTTCTAAAGTTCTGAACAAACAGAGCGAACTGACTGCCTGCATTTTCGTTTATGTTGTAGTGAAGTTTGTTTCGTCCGTCACTGCCCAGTACCCTCGACAGACTTCAAGAAATGTCGGAACACGTAATAAATGTGCTCGTTACACAGACGATCTCCCATGTGGCCCTCCTGGTTTCAAGTTATCACAGCAGGGCAAAACGACGCGAAATAACTCGACAAGAGTTCAACGGAGGATTTCGCAACTGTTGAGTTGCGTCCCACATACCGAAGAATTTCCTTTAGAGGGCAATAGGTCAGTCATTTGAACTCCGCTAGAGGACGCCCGGATCAACACCGTATTCAGGCAATTGGCAAGGCGGGTTGGCGGTGTTGAAGGCCCATAAAGCTGTTTGAATGTCTCGACCCTCGTAGTAGCCAGGCCAAGTGGCCTGGTACCCGGCTAACAATTCAGGACGTTCCCACCACGGCCGCTTTTCTTTTATCTGCGTTTTAAGCGTCGACAGCTTCAGAGGTCACTCAAACTTCCGCGATGCCCGCTTACAAAGCGCGCCGACTAGCTTAAGCACATACGAAACACTTATGTAAAGCTGGTCGAGGCAGCAGCCCGGTGAGGCGAACATACGAAGTGTCTGAAAGACTCCGGAAGCGTATATATTTAAACGAAGCACAAGTGCCAGTTCATCCGCGTCTTGTCGAAGTAAGGACGACTAAACGAACAAAAGCTGAATTTCTTGCTTCGACGGGGCCAACACGAATCGATAAAAAAAGAAAGATGTGCGAAGAGGCTCTCAAACTTGGTCACCGTGCAGACGGAGTCAAGCAGACGACGTCGACCGGCAGCTTGAAGGAAGTGTGGGGGACATTTTAACGGGTATTGAGATAAGAGAATGCGGGCCACGAAACAAGAAGGTACATAAACGTTTTCCTGCTGTTGCTTTTATTTTTTAAAAAAGCCACGGACTGTCGTTCCGGTGGCAGTAGAGGTCGATAGCATATCAGGCGGAGGTTTCCTTTACGAGCCGCCACGAAAACAAGGTGCCCCGTTTCGGAATGCGGACACGGATGCTTTAGACATGATTACGTGGAGAGAAATGCATTATTTTTTTTTAGTGACACGGCTCATTAATGTTAGTTAGAAACCAAGATATGGACCCGCCTACTAATCTTTCTTCGAGTAACATCAAAATGTATATACCATGTCACATAAATTATCACAGAGAGGTCACAGAAGCACATTATCAGATGAAATAAACACAGGACTCCAAAGACAAGATGCCACAATAAAGAAAAAAGCACAGTATATTGCCGTACTGTTCGATGCGATGGTAACAATGACCAATGTCCAGTCCATGCAATCTATATACTTTTCTCTGAAACAAATCACACTGCGGTAATGTGTATTTACGACTACACTTACATCATCGGTAGGTAACAGGCCATCACCAGTAGACGATATCAAGGTAAGCACAAAAGCAATTCATACTACCGATCTCATCAGTGATTAAGACATGCAGGGAGGGCACATAAAAATTGTGTATAGATAAATCGTGATCACCGCATAATGTAACCTGTGAATACGCAACGTCAATAAAAAGTTTCAGCTGAAAACAGTAACTTCAGTAACAATATCTACAATAACGAAAATAACCCTGTAACTCGAATAACTTGTTCAATTTTAGCAACCAAAGTAGCCTGCAACAAAAAAGAACGGAATACGTGTTCACCTACTGATCATTCGTATGAGTCCTTGGTGTAGCCATGCTAGCCAAACTGTTTTAATCACTGTTGTCAGAAAGGAATCCAGAAAGGAATGTGAGAATAACCTAACAGCACATCCAAAATGAAAACTCCCCATGCAAAGCTATTTCTTTTAACATCGCGATGACATGTTTGCACGTTCTAAAATTACGCTAAAATGAACTATGGCACCCGCGAACTGTCTCAATACACACTGTAAAACAAGCAGTCACACGTGACGAAAACATGCTCGTTCTGCGCAAATATATACAAACAGTCCAAAAAAATTTTCTCCAGTAACTTTTACTGCAAGGTTTTGCATTATGACCTGGCATAACACCGAAGCTGGTGTATGCCAAGATGTTGTTTAGTTCATTGGCTACTGGTTATGTTGGCTGAATAAACAAATAAGTACTGCGGACTCCATAAGGCAGAGGTAAGCTCATGAAAGAACAGCTTTTCCCCCACATTAGGGTAGCTAACGCTACAAGTGAAGCCCAATGAATTTTTTGTATCATGCTCCAAACACTTGGATGGCACATATTCTTTTGCCGTTGTACTTACGCTTGGGTACTTTCAAACAGAATCAAGGCTTATCTAGCTTGTGATAATTTCAGTATAGATCAGCGAGCGACCTATTCTATTGTCCAGAGCTTCATACGGAATAAATACCAATTAGAATCAAATGACTACGTGCCAGCCACGTGACAGCAAAAGACTGGACATCGTCCCCCTGTATTTAACGCAGAACCACCCGAGCGGAAGGGCCCGGACCAGGAAAACCTGTCGTGCGGCTTCAGAAAACTATTCATTACTATCCAGACAGCCGAAAACGCTGGCGCCGCATCGTCTGCTGCCCCGGAGCCAGACCATCATTCGTCTGCTACAGAAGTAGTTCTTGTCTAGGCCTCCTCCTGCTCCTGGAGCTTTGAGAGGAAGTAAAAAAAAACAGAAAGACAGTAAACGCAAGGTTGGGGAGGATCCATAAAAAATGAGCGTGCAGGAAGCACGTTCAGGAAGTCGTTCGCCTCAGGGTCGTCTCGCACTCACGTAATGACATGCAGTCGTCGCTGGCCGCGGCGGCGGCAAGCAGCAGGTGTTGCTTGGCTGGGAGCATGAGGAGAGAAATATTTCTGGGGAGTGCACAGTAAGGGGCGAAGCAGGACTGGCAAGAACACTGGCAGACGCCCACGGAACGCTTCCTGGGCGTGAGCCCCCGACGCAGCAATCACCCAGGCACGCCAAGCGTGACTCCCGAGTTCACAGAGTCCGTGACCCTGACGTGTACCTCCACGCTCAAGACCGCCGAGGACCCCGAGCGAAGCAGGCCTGTGCACCCGGCCCGGGCGCGGTGTCTTGCTTCTTTCGCTTCTTCACCCGTCGGCTTCCAGGCAGGAAGGAAATGCAAATTTGCCCACGAGTCGGGCGAGACGTGGTACGCTACGCGCTTGGCTTATTGGAATGTCCCGTCGTGTGATGAAACATAAAGAAGAGGAGCCACTTCCTTGGATCCTCACGCATAAGTTGTTCCCCGATTCGTGCTTGACACGTTGTCCTGGTATGTTCTGCCAACCTAGGAGCGTTTAGGTGCCTTTCTGGGTTGTAAAATGCTGCTTTCGCAGAACAGGCCGCGAAAGGTTACACCGTGTCAAGCAAGCAGGAAGAGCTGCTGCTTCTGGAACGTGCTTTTCACGCGCTGATGCATGGCTAACAAGGGGCGTGACATTACCTGAGATTTCTTATGAAAGTACGACAAGCCTGATAATGGCTGGCTAAGCACACTCACCGACATCACGTCTTGTTAAGCAGGCGTACTATGAAAACATTTGCATCACAAACGAGGGCTATGTCATCTAGGAGTAACAAGAATTTGACAGTAACGTTGACCAGAAATTCACAAACTTTATATCGTTACAAGGCAAACATGATGTTTGCTAGGGTTCAATTATGGTCTCAGGCACCGAATTGTCCCTGTTTATCTTGTAAGCTTACAGCATAAACAAGCAAAGAAATTTATTTTGTGCTCGGAGGGTAACTAACTCACTGCGGAATGCTTTGAGAATCGTGAAAGGTGAAGAAGCATTCATGTTTTTCTTTATAAGAAAATTTCTGAAAGTTGGCCAGACGACGTACAGCAGCTTTGTACGCCGAAAAATTCTCAAGGCCAGTTAGTTATAGCAGCTCCCATTCTGATGTGCCGTCCCATTGCGATTTCATTCACCCGTACTTCGAAGTAACAAGGGTCAGTTATCATCAATGATTGCAAACAGTCTTCATTTTGCTGCAATCAATGCTTACCAGTCAATTGAAACCAGTCATAAAGCTTCGACCAACATTTAATTCTTGTGTTGCATCTAGTCACGACTTGTATTTTTCGTTTGCATTCTTCTTTTGCGTTCTTACTCATTTAAACCTTACTACTTCATTGCGGTGACATCGAAGAAAGTTAGAAAACCACGACAGGCACACGTAGATACAATGTACTAAGCAAGCCAGTACGGTGTTCCCCTTTCTATACACTATATTATAAGCAACTAACGAAAATTTGGTGCTTGTAACGATTTCAACATCTTAAAAATCATTGAACCACGTTGTTTGAGTTACCTGAGTTACTGAGAGTGCTTTTCATTACCACGTGTATTTTCTTTCTTTTTTTTCAAGACACACCTGGTACACAAACAGCTACTATGTAGCTAATACACGAACAGTAATCTTCCTGCCAATGTTCCAGTTGAGGCCAGCTGTTTTTGAAGCCTTCCTCACTGACGCCATCATCTATCACTGTTTGCCCGTGAGAAGCCACGTCGCTTCCTGCAGCACAAGATATAGAGCAGCAGCATTATTCATGCAAGAAACATTTCCCGTCTAACTAAATTCCCGCTAGGGAAGATGTGGTGATTCCAGACTAGCGGCCGCCAGGGCAACTCCCGAGAAGTGGCACGTACAAAAGAGTCATTCATGCCAACTCCAGCGTAACCCAGACCGGAGGAACGAGAAAAAGAGAACAGAGTATCACACTACAGCATCGAATTGGTCGGTATACGATGCTCCAGCACCACTGTCGATTCATTTATCTTCCTCATTGGCTGCGCACTTCTCTGCGTCTCGTCCTTTTTTCCTCCTTCGTTCGTCCAGAAAAAAAGAAGCCGGATCCGTGGAGCACCGTTACCCAATGTGTGACGCAAGCGGCCGGAAAAACGGCCCCGATTCCCGACTTGTCGCATTGTGTCAGACCGAAGAAGCATGCCAGTAGGAACGAACACAAACGGTCGGGTCCCCGCCGAGTGCATTTTGGTTTTTGATTTTTCGTAGATAGTCTCTGGAGGACGGGGCGTTTTTGTGGCCGGTGGGCTGCCAGTCGCGTCCTTGCAAGCTGGTCATCCCACAAGAAGTTGTGTACTGTTTTCTTTTTGCTGCTCACTCACCCTTGCCCCCTCTCCCGGCATCCCAGAGCTTCTTGCAGCTTCTCAGTTAGAGAAGAAGGAGAGACCATTCTTTCTTTTTGTCTATCTCTCTTTTTCTTCTTCTTACAATCGAACGTTCAACTCCCACGGTTGTGATGGAAGACCCCTGCGGACACACGCACACAGCCGCCGCCCGTCCGACCGCTCCGTGCTTCGTTCGTCATCGTCCACTGCGGGGGATCGGTCTGCACGTGTTCAGATGCCCTTCCCTCCGACCTTCTTTCCTCCACAAACGCCCCTCTTTTGGCAGTTTGGAGGGCGAAGCACTACCAGCGCGGACAGTGCAAGGCACCGTTAAACATAAACGAAGTAAACACACAAAAGTGCGAGCGTCTTCAGCAGAGCAGGAGGGGATGGTGGAGGTCGAAGTGGAAACGGCAACAATACACAAAAAGATGCTTGTCTGCCCCGACTAGCCGAGTCTGGGGGAAGTAAGAAGGAGGGGGACCTTCCTCCGCTCTTCGATTACGCAGCAGCTCGTGGACCTACAAGCCTCCGCTTGAAGAAAAAAAGAGCGTTGCGCTTCCTCCTCCGTCATACAGCGGATGGTAGGAGAGACCGGCCTTCTGAGGAGGAAAGGACGTCTCAGGCATGAGCTGAACCAGACCTCGTTCCCCTCCGCGTGTGTGCGTCTGTGTGTACCTACCTGTTACCCCGCCACAAGGTCAATGTCCCCGTGACGTAAGATGTGGGGGGGGGGGGGCGGAGGAGAGGAAACGGAACACCCAGAAACTACACAGCCTCTTCTGCGAGGGGGTAGTCGGGAAGGGGGGTGAAAGAAAGAGGGGTGTCTGGAGAGTCACACCCCCTCCCTCCCCAACCCCTCAACTCTCCCGCTCCCTCATCGAGCTTACTATCCACCGCGATGGTGTGACCCCTGCCGCCGACGCCTCTTCCTTCCAAGTTCAAGATGTTATGTAAGTGGGCGAGGAGGTAAGAGGAGCGATAGGACTGTCTCCTGCCAACGGCCTGCTGCCCGGTGCTGCGGCTCCGTCACCCCGCCAACTGAAAGGAGGGGTGGCACTGCTCGCTTCCGGGTTCCTCCGGCGGCGGGTCTGGCAGGCAGGGCTGCAGCTCGTTCTGCACATGCACATCTTTTAAGGCATTGCCGTCGGCTGACAGATCGCCAGTGCGGGATTCGCAAGAGCTGCCAGCGGTGTGTGCTTGTGTGTGGCGCGCTGCGCTCCCTCTGCTCCTGCCGCCGACGCCAGTGCACGGCAGTGCACCGCGAACAAGACGGCGGTCCCCAGGACTGAGCAGCACAAGCCGCCGCCGTAGGACTACACACTTCGAGATAGGTGAGCACCTCGCCGGTTAGTCTCCTCCAGAGACAGCGGCGTGTCTGTTGAAGACACGTAAGACTCGCCTTCCTTCACCCCATCGCTTCTCCTCCTCCTCTGGCGTCCCCATCGACGATAACCGGCCCTTGCTCTCCGATGGGAATTAGTGGTGGTTCAGCTCTCACGACGCTTCTCATAAATGGGAGAGCGAGGAAAGGAAGGGAATTCATTGTTTGCTTAACGGTGAGCCTAGGGCCGCCCGGCGGCACAACCGAACCGGCCGCTGGAGAGGAGCCCTTGGGGGTGGGGGGTATGTGTGCATGGCGGGTGACCCGAATTACGGGGAAGTCCGGTTCCCAGCGCGATGGCCAGATCGGCTCCGCTCGCCGATGGCCCGGAGAGGAAGCAGGTTCGGCAACAGGTATACCGGATGGCCGCTCCTCCTCGCATCCGTATAGTGGCGGACCCGGCACCAGTCGCCCGCCAGCAGCACGCCGGCGATTCAACCTTGTCAGACGACGACGGTAGTAGAATCCTCGCCGCACGCGCTACCCAGGATATCGCGACGACACGACCTTGAGCGCTCCGGACGGTGCACTGCGCCCAAGGCCCTCGGTACGTTGCCCCTTACCGTTCTCTTCTTGACCGAAGCGCCTTCGTCATCCCCAGTCAACGATTCAGAGCTAGCGGTTGCGTTTTTGTTTTCATATTTTTTTTTCTCTCAGTCGAACGTCGTTGCAACACAAGGTCAGCTCCGGCCGTAGGGAAGCAAATTGCTCGTGTCTCATTAAGCAGTAGATTGCTTTCGGACGGAAGTCCTGCCAGAAGTGTCAAGGTCCCTCGCCAATGAGGCAGCGTCTGGCGAAGGTAGCATTCATTGGGGTCTCCACTCCCATGCGCAATTATCTTGGCATTTGCAATCTGGTGGACACTTATCATAACACGAGTGAAAGGCAGTTAACGGTTAGGCATTGGTATCGTGTTACGAAACCATGTCGATGGTTCGGAAACATCTTAAGAGACCATTTATCGCGTAATGAAGAGACTGAGGAAGGTATTGGGTAGCCAAGTTCCTATTTCACGCTTCGATTTGCTAAACATCGCGTAAGATGCAATGGGACCTTTATAGCAGAATCGTGTGTTGTCAAACTTTGTTCTTTGCCCGGTGTCTTTCTTCTAGACGAGGTCGAATCGTTGGTAATGTGTCTAAAAATTACAAAACTTTCAGAAGAATGTTGAGAGGAACAGACACTTCCTCCTTTTCTCTGTTTTAACTTCCGCATATTTGGTAACAAATTGTCAAAATATCAGTTATCGGCAGTATGTACCGTCGAATTAGCTCTCGTAAAATGACAAGTTTTTAGTTCTTTTTGAGCAGAGCTTGCTACCAAGTATTACGCTATTGGGCCAGAATTCTCAAAAATCATGCAAGTCACTGCACAGCCTCTACCCAAACTAAGGTGTTACAGTCCAGATGCAATTTGTGCGGCTAAAAAAAGTGTGGTAACAGCGTGGTATACTTGTACATTGGTAGTACGACATCAGTAATACCGATATTAGCCGGTGCGCCTCCAATGCTCCTGTCACAGCCATTATTGTTGTTCTTGACTCCTTCCAACCACATGTTGCGCGAAAGATGCGTCTATGCTGACCAGCTTCGTTAGCACAAACTTCTCGATTACTAAACGGAAGAATACTCAAGCGCACACACTGTCACGTTCTATCTCTTCCGAGTTACACGTGCAGATACAGAGGCTTCATACTAGAGATAATGAAAATGTGATATTTTCTTTATCAGTACAGACTACACGCTGTTCCTTTTCCGTGTAGGCTACAAAGCATTAGGTTTAGCTTCAGAAACAGTGAAAAGTACACTGATTACTACAACGCCGTTAGAAAACCAAATCACTTAGTACCGATTTGCGCTGAAATAGACACCTCTTTAGTACTGTCATGTCATGGTCATCTCGTGGCTGTGAAATTTCGCGAAGACACAGTGCCTCCGTGATTTGCGCAAGGGCTAGCAACTTTTTTTCCCATTCCAGGTGCCAGACAATGAATTCTCGCAATGGCATAATTGTTCTGACAGTTCTGGCCACACTGCTGGCCTCAGCAGTTGGCCAGGGAATCTTCGGCGGGCAGCTGCCTCCCAGTCGACCAGGAAGACCTCAAAGTATAAGTAAGAAGGATACTTTCCAAAGCTACGTCATTGTACGACATAAAAATGCAGAACAATGTGCTAAACATGTTGGCAAATTAAGAAATTCGCATGATTTTGCATACTGGAGATGATTTCGCAAAATTTTCCAATTGTTTTCAAATGTCCGCGATAGTAAGATCAGAATTTTTTCAATTCCTCAACGCTACAGTCAATCGAAGATATTTAGACGTTTTCCATCTTACTAAACTTCATCCACTGAGTGCTTGTTGAAAACAGTTTCCCTGGCTTCTTGAGTGTCTTGTCTCGCAAAATTGACCCACCGAGCTTATCTTTGTGTAAGCTTATGAGCTTACCAGTCTTTTTTCACACACGTGTACAGTGCACTATGAGAAATATCTTAACGGTGTAGTCTAAATTGTTCATTTTCCCACGTACACGTCTTTTTAGCTGGCATTATCAACCTGCTGCGTTACCAAAACCAGCCGTGTGAAGGTCGCAACAACCAAAATGGAACATGTGTCAGCGAACAGGACTGCATTGACCGGAAAGGAACGGAAGTCAACAGATGCGCCAACGGCTTCGGAGTTTGTTGCTACGGTAAGCGACAGCCTGCCCTTAGTACTTGTGTCATTATTAAATATAAAACTAATTGTAGGGTATTGGAAAAATATAGCAACGCAATATGACGTACTGCTAAAAAAAAAGAAGTGCCATCCAAGTTATCGTATAAAGAACTTCCGCAACATTAGTAAAGTACTGCCAAATGTATCGCGCATTCGTATAGTGGCGACAAAAGATGTTAATTCAACTCTCTGTCGTGGCATCCTTGTATGTACTACGATTATCTCCATTGTGGTATTTCAGTGATTTATTTTTATTACTCAGCTTACTTTCCCTGTGGAACCAAGAGAAATTGAGTTTCTACAGAAGTCTTTCCACATCAACGGATGTAAAACAGAACACAATAGCAACGCTTTAACTGAAAAGAGAAAAAAAAAAAAACAGTTTAACACTTTGATCACTTCAGATGGCTGAACTTCTTTTGCATATGGTCATAGCAGCGCGTGACTACACAAGTGTTGTAAAGTTCGCAGCAAGGATCGCCTTTCGCAGTTCTTCCATGGGACCACAGGAACAAAAACTAGCCGAAATATGCTTGCGGGAACTAGCTGTTAGGGACACAAGAAGGTCTCGTCAAGCGTTATGAGCGACCGTATTGCCTCTGTTAGAACTCGCTTTAAAGCACTTACTGGACAAATTCTGCAATATTTGAGATTCTTTAAGACTAACCGTGCCCCTAGCCAGTACCGTAACGATTCCTTCCCCTTCCCACTTCTTTTTATCCGTAATGCGCCAACGATACTATTTGGTAGAAAGGAGGTTCACTGCATGTTTTCTTTTCTATAATGTCCGACTGTCCTTGAAGATAAATTTCGCACCTTTTTTTTTGCATACGTTACCACTCAACGTGTCAAAGGGGGTCGGTAATGGTTAGGGTCATAGAAACTCTTCAGTATAACCCTGCTAAACCAACGTTATAAGCGGTAAAACGTACAAACGGAGAAAACTATGCTGATCCAACGCCTATATTGGAATATATTTGAAGCCAAGCTTTAGTGAAGTATTTAATGAAATGCTATGCAAGTAACGGCGATGCGTACAATTCACCTTGTACACTTTGTCATTTCGAGCAACGTTAACTTTTCTTTATGCACTAGACCGCTATCAACCAATGCCGAAATGTACGCGTGCACTATGTTGGGTGGATCCACTTGACATTCCCGTTAAATTCTCCACAGTGAGCTTCACGTGCGGCAAGTCCACGAGCGACAACGAAACGGAGTTCGTGAACCCCAACTACCCGAACGGCGAGAACGGCACGGACACCTGCCAGGTGACAATCGAGAAGCAGAACAACGTGTGCCAGCTGCGGCTCGACTTCCTCGAGTTCAGCCTGGCCCAGCCCGACGAGAACGGACAGTGCATCACCGACTCGTTCATGGTCCGAACGACGGTCGGAGAGCGCCTGCCCATTCTCTGCGGAGAGAACGCGGGACTGCACTGTGAGTGGATTTCCTGAAAGACAAACGGTGACGCTCACGCTTCGAGCGCTAGCGCGTTCTAATTTCTTCAAGCGTTTTCGAGGGACATCGCTTTCGGCTGGAGATCGAGAGATGCTTACTCAAAGGAACTGCTGGAGATCTTCGCCCAACTGACTGCCAGGCATACGGCTGCGAGTGTTACGTCAGAAACACTGTCACGTTGTGGTGACGGTGAGGAAGCGAATGCTGTGAAAACTGCGAGTTGAGAGTCTAACTTGTGTCCAGAAAGACAAGCGACACACAGGTCACAATTATATCACCAAGCATAGTCGTCGGCCAACGAATCTAATCTCAGGGGTAAAGTACTACGGCTGTACCAACGCTTATTTCAAATTAATCGCTTGTGCTCGCATACATTAGAGCAAATACCACAGTATTCGAGTCACTCATGCAATCTCTTGAGACATGACTATTTCGCTATAGAGTCGACAACATTCAAGAAATTTGGCTCCTGTACCAAGCCATAACTGATTAACAATAAGAAATCTGGTGAAAACAACGTGCGCTTCATAATACGACGTGCAAGATAACCAGAAAGCACACAGGAGGCCCGTGCATTTACGAAAGTGCCTGCATAATTTGTCTCATCCCTTCAGTTCTCAAAAATCAAGCGTTTTCGTTTATCAAACGCAGGAGGTGCTCCTCCAGCGGCCCAAAAAGTGGCGCAGTATAATAATTTTCAATAACCTCGAATGAACTTCTGCTGCCTTGGTGGAAATATCATCCAATAAGGCCCTTTCGTAGTGCATTGTCACCGAAGCAGCAGGGCATCACATGTGCAACAGCTAAATATCTCCGTAAACATTTCCATGACTTTACCTCTGCTGTTATATCATCAGCCGTGATTGGAATCATGCTCCTTCCATAGGAGATTCCTACCATCGCCCAAAAACACGATGGATCGTTCTTGCTAAAATTTTTTTACGAACCACATAAGCGCCCGCGAAGACTGATTCCATGTAAACGGGCTCAGAAATTAATGTCGCCATAAAAAGGTACACTCACTCCTTCGTACATGTTGCTTTGGTATTGCATGTTGAGAACCACACAGAGGAAACTTTGTGACAGTTACGTCTTCTTAGAAGGAAGTTGTGAAAAACCTTTAAACGCGGGGTACTTAACCAGGCGTTATAACCGACCACTGGTTACTAAGTGCAGACAAACGCATAACTGCCTTTCCTTTATAGTGAAAGGGTGTACGGTTAACAGAGCGTTTCACTCTTCCCTGCAGTGTACGTGGACATGGGCAGAAGTTCGGGGAATCCTGTCGTGCTTAGCGTAGTCAGTAACGGGGACAAAATGACTAGAAGATGGCGCATCAAGATCAGCATGGTGCAGTGCAACAGCCTCGACATAGGTAAGTTGGCGGAAAGCAGGCATGCATAAACCCACCATTTCCCTTTCATCCTTCCACCCCTACTTTCTCTGCAAAAAACAATCTCTGACACCCTAGAGGCATTTGAGTTTGGTTTCTGTGTCTCATTATTATCTCATATTTTTATGAACTATTTCAATTATGGACAGCTTCGGATTGGGAACAAACTTTTGTCATTGCCCTTCGGGTTTGATAACATTAAAAATCTCTCAACGATGAACAATGTAAAATATATGACAAAGTCATACTGTAGCATCCGGATTACAGGCAACATCGATACAAGCAGTGTTGACAATGTTACGCAAACCTTGTGCATTGTGTGTTTGGAGTTAAGAGTTTCCTTAAAAGTTCAAGTTAGATGCTTTGTAGCATCGAGGTAATCATCTGAAGTGATTTTTCATTGACCAGTATGGATAGCCCATTGCATAGATCAGTGTTATACGATAAGAATTCGGTATCAGAAGCACTCTAAGCAGCTTTACTCACTTTGACAACTATCTTCCGGGCCTGACTCTAATGTTCACAAACAGCCTGAGAGGGATTTTGGCTTGAACTCCATTGCCGCTCAACCAGGAAGCTGGACACAGTCACTCATGGTAATAAGTGAAAATTAACGCACAAATAACTCGTTCGACGGTAAAGATCGTCAGTGGACTTGTCGATTTCTTTAAATTTTAGGGCAATAACTACACAACTGTCAGTCATGCGTTTGGTAGGTATGATCAAGGTTCACAGGACAATGTACTATTATTCTTTGTTCAGATCTTTGTGCATAAAGAAAACATCGAGGTTGCTCTTTCAACCAACAGTGCTCACAGAACGGGACAGTGTAGAAAAAGACACGTACAATCAAATCGCCGACTTCCAAGTGATGGTGATGAATGAGGGGGACAAATGCATGAGCTGTCCGTTAATCACATCGTCCGGCAAAAAAAAAAAATGTGCGCCTGCACACACATGCTTTGACCTGGCGACAAAGTTACCTAGCTTTATTTCCTTGGCTTTGCTTCCTTGGCAGCAATGCCAAGGAAGCACGCGTGTACATGACTTTCAGTTTTGATCAAACAGCACCGAATGCAGAGAGCCCTTCACAGTTTCTGTTGCTTCTCTTTGTAACTAGATCTCATCATGTAGTGGTATCTGCGAAAATTCCAGCGTGAGCTAAAGAATGCGCTTTAGAATCCGCGAGGGGCTTCAGGAATCCTGTGTTAATAGCTGGCATTATTTCTGATGCATGCCTTTAAAAAATTCGCAGATATCTACTAAGCTTGTTTCCCAGTGATCATGGCATATGGTCCTTCATAATTCAGCAATCACCGCGATCACTAGAAGCAACAGCCCTGGCATCGCTTTGGCTTTCGTTTTTGCAGCTCCTGCCGGTTGCCTGCTGTACTACCGAAGCCCTAGCGCCATCGTGCGGAGCTTCAACTACGGTCCCATGGTGGAGCACAGGGTCCGTTACTTGAGCAACCTCCGCTACTCCATCTGCATCCGCATGGAGGAGAACTACTGCTCCATAAAGTGGGAGACCGAGTCCAACTCGTCCTTCTCGTGGGGCAAGCCAATCGACCGGGGTGCAAACGGCACCATCTGCAACATGGACGACTTCGTGGGCATTGACCAGGGCTCGACGCTGGGCCTTGGTCCGGGGCAGGATCGCTTCTGCGGCACTAGTCTCGGCGAAGAGAACGTCATCATATGTAAGTCGTATTACATGTATTCATTGCGTATAACCTACAATGTATGACCAAAATCTGACATGGTAAATTTCAAGAAAATGATGTACGGAGACATCATGTACAATACCAATAGTTTTACTTGTGAAGTTTACGAACAATGTCGCTCGAACATATATATTAGTCTGCGTGTACTCTCATTCTGGCTGTAAGGGCAGCAACAACTTATGCCAGATGTTAAAGCCTTGATCTCTTGCTCACCTTCCTGTAAAAGAAAGTAAGCAAGTTCTGCCACTTCTACGCAATCAGATTACAGCTCGCGAGTGTGGTCACAGCGGAAAATTCACCTTAGGTTGTCTTTAAACAGCCCTTGAGAGGGGAAATATGGTGAAGATATGTAGCTTTCTACAATGTTTAAGCTTGCCCAAACTGTTGAAGGCGATGAAGAAAGAAATAATTACATTAAGTGGGCGGTGTGGAATTGTTTCTGAAGCAGGAGGAGTCGACACCCGCAAAGCTTCCGCATTCCTTTCTTGGTGAAAATGAGTTGTATGTTCGTAAGCAACCTGTAGAAGGCAAAACATTTCAAAAGGTCTTCGTGTTACTCTGGTCCCGTGTGCAGATGTCGCGCACGTAATAAGCTTGTCGTAAAGGCACTCATTTTTACAAATCCGGCACGACAGAGGTCAGAATGTGTGATAAAAAATAAGCATACGTTATACTTGTGTCTGCCAAGCTAAGCACAACACTCCTCTAACCCACTTCAATCAAGCGTCTTCAAACTGCGCCAAGTATAAATGGATACAACCAAATCATCCATTTAACAAGGTTCGGTGAGCTTACGTTTTGCTGCCAACAGTGAAACTTCTACAGCATAAAACAACTACTATAGCGAAATATCTGCTGTTGTGGCTCAGTTTATGTGGCTATCAGCTAATAAGCACAGCGTCGCGGGTTCGTTTCCGGATCGCAATCTGGTGGAGACGAAATGTAAAAACGCTCGCTTACTCAGGTTGGGGTTCACTTGAACGAAACTCGGATTGTCAAGATTAGACTGGAGACCTATCCGTAGCTACTGCGTTCATCGTAGCCTCGGTATCGCTGTGGGGCGTTACACTCATAGCTGAGATACGTTTATGAATTAAATGAATCATGAATGCACTGTGGGCCCTGATCAACATTTCGCTTGTACTTCTTGCAGCCAACAGCAAGCCCTTCACGTTGAAGGTGAAGAGCAACCACGCCTCAAGTGACAACGCCATGAACGGCCAGTACGGCTTCTCCTTACGCTACACGCAGCTACCGTGTGTCGTCTAGCACGAAGCCGTGCCGAGCTCTTCGAGTCACCGCGTTTTCCTGTCATCCTTACATGGGTCAGTTGGCATTCTCTCTCTCCGCCTGTTACCTCACGTGTGGCCTTGAAAAAGTAGCATTCGCAGCTGATTGTGTTATGCTGTTTGTTAGGGAGATTTAGCGTGTCCTAATAAACTGGTTGAATGTTACGAAATACCGGAACACCCGTGACGGAGATTGTAATCACAGAGCTGGTAGCGGCATCTTGTGGTGGTTCACTCAAACACAGAACGTCAGGAACAGCTTCTTTCACGCTGTTATCACTGAAGAATAAATAAATAAATATATTGTTCATTCATATGCTGAGACCAACGAGTTCACACCAGTTACTGAGTATAGCACATTGTCCTTTATTGCCAAAATAGCATTTTACGCTCTGGTTGAAGTCAACTTCACAAAACAGCACCACCAGCGCTGTTGCTGACGTTCGTTCTTAGAAGTTAGAAAAATTACTAGATGAAGTCTTGGCTCTACTCTCGGATGGTTCTGCTCACATGAGAACGATGGATATCGTGCGCGGATTCGCTTAAACTTCTTTCTTCTGGCTTCAAACACCGTGCGACGATGCGAATTGTTCCGCTCCTACAAATATAGGTGGTGCCCAAATCCATGCTCCAGCGACCATTGTATCCGAGTAATAGAAAGAGATCTCAAAGGCCGGCTGCATATGCCAGAAGTGATTGCAGAGACGGAAGCACGTCATAGCCGCCATGTTTTAGACATCCCCTATTGCGTTATAAAGGTTCGCAACAAAGTTCGCAATGATTATGCATGTGCGCGGAGACTTTTCGCTTTGCGCGTTCCAAAGACAAAAACTATTCATTACAGTGATTAAATTTCGCTGTCAGGGCGTTCTAATTGATTTTTTGTGCTAAACTACACAATTGTGAAGGGTGTGCTGGTTAGTAATGTTTTAACCAAATGATTACACCATATATCTGAAAATTATTTTATGTCATATGGGACCCAATTTCCTTATTTCTTGTTGCTAAGAAGTGATCGTGGTAAACATTTTCATTTTTACTCAAATGAATCGTTGTTGTGATTAAGTGGAAATCTTCCGTCTTTAGCCGCTATGTTATTCAACAGCGAATAAATTTTCTTAGCCTTGGCACATAAAAAGACACTAAGGAAGAATGTTAAATCATTGATACTTTGCAGCATCTGACTATCAGATAGGTTAGGGTTTCTGTGAGTGGAGAATTTGTAACCTATAATGGATGGAAAGACGAAACCTCAGTGGAGACTCCACCTGAAAATTCCCGTGCCAACCCCATACGTAACGCCATCGGTTTTGACAGCGATCTAGTTCGCGCTAGTTCAGTGTCTGCCGATGCCGAAATATCACATTGCGTTTGACGGTACTCAAAGACTCCACATATTGCAGACTTAGCACATGACGTCCCATTGACGTCACTGGAGTCGCTGTTGGGAAGTGAAACTCGAAACGGAAAGCATTACTTTCAGTCTCTGTGGCAATACTCAAAACATTTTGACATTTTTTTTCGCCAATTAAATGCAAATATAGCTTTGGAAAAATGGCTTGAGAGCATAAAGTCATTTGAGTATTTCTGTTTTGCGTTCTTTTACTATTACCGAGTTCTCGCTTAGTTGACAAGGCTCTTCACATCAAAACATATGCTTTGGTTTTTGAGAATGTTTCATCTTTTACGGTTTAAAGGAGTTAAAAGAAATGCTATTTTTTTTCAAGAAGATCCTGACGTTTGAAGATAAGCATTATGGGTTGACCTCGCACTAGCCCGCTCTATGCATGCCCTGCGGCTGATATACTCGTAGAACGAAAGGAAAATAATAAATTATGCTGCCGTGTTCTAGTTTCCAAGATTTACCTCTGCTGTTAAGAAGGCGATATTATGAAATTTCAATCTTATTCGCTCTGCGCAAGAGCATTTGTTTTTGCTTCGATTGTCTCATATTATAAAGATAGCGCAATTGAGACTAAATTTTAATCGTCACCGATCAACTTCATAGAAGAAACGGTCACCACCATTTGCGCAGAAATCAATGTTAATTACTAAATTTTCATTAATAAACTGTGACAATAATGAATCAGTGAGACATGTATTTGCAGAATCGAAGTCATTACGTGCTCAAAGCGTTGCATTTTGCTAAGAACATTGCGTTCGACGCCAGTTTCGAGAAATATGGATTCGAAATATGCCATGAAGTGCATTGTAGTTGCAGATTACAGTTTTCCTTGCTACGTTTTTCCTTATTTAGAAAATGCTAAGTGCAAAAGCAATTCGTTTCACTGCAGATTCTGAGAACTTATTTGTAAAAACGGGTGCGAGGCAACGAGGTTCTAAGCAAACAATGTCATTAGGCTACTTAAATTATAGGGTTTTAGGTGCCGAAACCCCTATCTGATAATGAGGCACGCCGAAGTGGGTGACTCACGAATAATTTGGACCACCTGGAGTTCTTTAACGTGCACCTAAATCTAAGCACGCGGGTGTTTTCTCATTTGAACCCCATTGAAATGCGGCTGCCGTGGCCGGGATTCGATCGCGCGACCTGTCCGACACCCACTAAGCAACTACGGCAGGTGCTTAGGGTACTCGCTGACGTTTATTTTGCAATTTAAACATGCTTCCTGAAGGATGTTAAAACGTCATTGAAAATTGCTATACATAACTATATCGGTGATCGACTGTAAATGCAGCAGGTCACAAAGGTGCAATTAGGCATTCGTCTTTGATATTAGCAAGCGTTGCGGTTGGCGATGTACCTTGACCATGGTTTTGCGTGTCTATTGCAGATACCACCCCTTTCTTTCGCCTCTTTTTATCCTCCCTACGGGACACCAATTGGACGGATGATCTGGCCCGGTGATCGTCTTGAGAAGCCGGCTGAGATTTACTCATTTACCAAGCCGACATCATTGATACCACTGCATATGAATGGTTGTATTTATTGCGCCAACATAACTCCACGTCCCCCACCTCCCCCATACCCCGAGCGTTGAATGTGCAGTGATATGTCCTTTCTCACAAAATGTTGTCATTCTGTGGTACCGCTCTACTTGCCATGTTCCTGTTAAAGATCACAATCACACTGAAACAAGACCCAGGAAGAGAATGCCGAGTGTACGAAATTTTTTTTTAGTCAGATGCCCAGCTAACACTCAACGCTACTTGTGCTTTCGAAATCTGTGCTGTGTCTCAAGTAGTAAAACTAAGATAATGCATACTTCCAAGCCATATGTACACCGTGACATATACACAATGCATCAAAGAACGTTACGTCCTTTAATACTTTGAATGATAAAACGGCAACAACCTGATTTTAAAAGACTGATACCATTTGAGTGTTAGAAACATGCGCGATACGCGGTGCTTTTGTTGTACTAAGCTCTATTTCCTGTGTCGTGTTCACCATCCATCATCAAGCGGTGCAGTATTTAAAAGCGTCAATCCTTATTTAAAGCGCCATCATAGGGTGCCAAACGTTCCCAGGTATAAGCGCTATATGCGATGCATTCACGGCTCTCATTTGCCGCATCTGTCAGCGTCCTCGTTATATCAGAGGGCTTGCAAGCCGCACGTGTGCTGTACGGTGGCGACACCTATACCATTCGAGCTTACTCCCGCTGCAGTAACAGGACTGGTCTCCATCAGCCGGGACCCTCTGCTCAAGGAAGGCACGCCAACGCCACAGGCGAAACAAATCACAAAGCGATGGACATATATGTATGATTGTAGTGTGCCTTAGAAGAACGATAAATGTGTTTAATGCTATAGCTTCGCATGTGATGAAGTGTGTCTTTTTGCTTTGCTAACGCTGTATGCTTTTACTTGTTTTTTTGCCCTGCCTGGCGCACAAGTTGCTAAGTGTTCCCAACGCCACGTTGCGGCGGAATTCACGAAAGCAACCATGTTGTTTTGTTGACGTGCAATGTCGCGTGTTCTCCGCCTCCAAGCTGTTCTTATATGCCAGCAGCCTGCGGCGTCTCCTTTTGTGTACCTTTGTTGCCATTAACGCATAACACATGCAGCCAACTTGCGAAGTATTTGTCGACGTGTATTTAATAAAGCTTTTTTTGAGTGAGTTTGCTTCCGTGATGTCTTCGAAGGTATAGTTTCTGAAAAAAACGCACGGTCTAACATTTACGTCTTCTTCTTTCTAGCAATGATAAACATATACCGTAGCTAATCAGGGATCACGCGCTGGAGTTACTTAACAGCTTCGGGCGCGAACAAAGGAATTTAGCGGAAGGGAGAATTATATGTGAGGGGCGTCGGGAGGGGTGACAAGGGGGGGGGGGGAGATGTGGCGGACTAAACAAGGCAAGGGGGAAGGCGGTTTCCGCCGTAGTTACGACTGCACTATAGACACGGTCATTCTTGAAGGGCAGCCTATTAAAGGTAATATTAAATGTGACCAAGGGCCTTAATAAGACAGAACTAGTTCCCTTCGAATTGATTAATTTATCATCATCCATAGCAGAAAGTGGTCGATACAGGAAGCAATGAAAGCTTATGGTACCATTTAATTTACCTACTGCAGCCATACAAAGGCTATAGCAGGAGTTTGTACAATAGAGCATTCACAAAGAACGAAGTGAACACGAATGTTAAAAAAAAAACACTAGATAACGGAACATGACATAGTAGAAGCAATCACAAAAATAAGATCGTTAAGGGCCTGGGAACACACATTACCATGTAACAAAGTCCAAACGTTCGTTGTTCAGGGGGTAAAGCTGTATTTAAATGTAATAATGCGTGTGTAGAAGGGTTGCAGATTAAGCTTGTGGTAACCTCTGGTAAAAAGGTTCCGAGATGGCTGCCACGAGCTGCCAAATATCGGAGGCTGCGACTTCGTTTTTTCTTTCTTCCCCTCCCCCCATTCCCCCCCCCCCCCCTATTTTTTTGCGACCAATAACGTTGCATGCATCATGACATCTTTCAGGCGCTTGCGCCGCTGTTTATTGATGCGACGACGAGCGCACAAAGCTGTTGTTTCACTTTGTGTTAGTTTTATCTAAATTCATATTCGTTACGTTTCTGTAAATTAGCGCAACTATCATGCCAACTGTTAATGGGAAAATAGAACTTCATTGTTAGTGATATTGTACCTCTAATAATTCACACCAAAAGGAGTATTGTAAATAAATGTGCCATTTTCCTTCATAATCAATCAGCTTGCTGGTTGGCCAAGAGCACGAAAATAGCAGGCAAGAATTTATTGCAGCAAAATTGTGAGAGAAGTGGCAGACACCGGAAAACGGGAAAGAACTGCGAAATGCAAAAGTAATGGACTATATTCGGAAATTAATAGCGTAATTGCAATAAGCTTTACAGAAACAAAATAAGAACACAAGACGAGTTGCAAGTATTCAGATAATGCAAAAAAACTACACAAACAAAACAGCAATAATTTAATAAGAATGGGATGGTTTTAGAAGGAATAAATATGAATGTTTCTTATACTTACTACTACGAAGGAGGGTGATTTAAGGTAGAAGAATTATGTGAATGGTTGCATGCCAAAATAAAATGGCTCCAAAACCATTGGGCACGCACCAACATCACCGTCTCCAATTTCAAATACATTGAGTACCTCATTAAACAGCTGCAAGATGTTGACACGTCAGTAAGTTAAGCACTTCGACCTTACTGGGGGTCTTCACCTGCTGTCTTCAAACCCTTGCAGTCGTCTTCTGATACTTAGAAATTTACCCCTTGAATATGCATGATGTCCTTTGGCTGTAGAGTATCATGGATAAGGAATAGTGGAGATTCCTGCAATACGTAGAATGACAGAGGCAGAAGATAAGCAATGCTGGATCCTTCAATGTTCCTGAATGTGAATGTTCCTTCGTGTAATGCAATTTTTCTGATATAACACTGTGACTGTCTCTGGTATTAAAGCATGTCATCAAAAATAATAGCTGTGACGGAAGCTTGCAAGCCAACAAATGCTATGAAACAAGTAACTTTCTACGGTAAGGACTCCATACACAACCAGGTATATTCAGCCCAATGCAAAACGGCTAACAATGCTCGAGCGCACATGGTACAGAGGTTGAGAAAGCGCGCATTATTGTCATAATTAACATGTTGCACGTGCACGACTTTAGAAATAGCCATATTTCTTTTGCAAAACTGGAGCACTACATTTTTTTTAGAAGCCGCTGCGCGCTACCTTCTTGAATAAATTGACATAAAGCACTCTGCACCGAACGGCATGCGTTCATAGGCCGCATTGCTTAACGAACCATTTCATTTTCTTTTTTAACTTCGTCATTGTTTCGAGCGTTGTTAAGAATGGCCGTACGGGCCAGCTTTCAGCCCGCTGCACGTGTTCCAAGCCCACCAGACAGGGAGCTCTTCCGAGAACTGCGGACGGCCGGCGGCCACGTGGCGCGCGATCAGCTCAGGAAATTGGTACTTGGCGGAGCCACCTGGGACAAAGCAGTTCTACGAAGCCCTCTGACGTCGGCACTGAAAGCTGGGTGGTACCGAGAACTGCGGATGACCGGCAGCCACGTGGCGCGCGGTCAGCTCAGGCATGTGGTACTCCGCCGCGCCACCCGAGACGCAGCACAGTTCTACGAAGCCCTCGGTCGTTGACTCCGGAGCCTTAGTGCGGAGCGGCGGCAAGTTTACAATGCTTGGACGAACCTACCCGACCATTCCTGCTCCGTCCCCGCCGAACGATGACGTCGAACTATGACGTCAAGCGGAGAGCTTATAAGCAGCGTTTGCCGGCTGCTAGGGAGTGCTCGTGTCGTGCTCGTTGTCGGGAGCTGAGTGCTCCATGTCATGCTTTAAATGTAAATCCTGCAATTAAAGCCTGCTCGCCTAGTCCTGTCGTCCCAAGGTCCTCGCTACAGCTACGTCTGGCAAATCTGATAACTGAATGGCAGCGGAGGGATCCGACAACGGCTCCTAGATCGGCCTACGACTCGGAGACAGCAACGGCAGCTGACGGACGTTGGCACATGGTGACCGACCGGCATCCTGATCAAGTAGGAGGTGACTTGAGATTGACCACCTCTTGCAACTGACTGGATACGGCGGGGAAGGACTGGTGATATGGTGCTGCTTCAGTGGGTAAGCGTTTGGTTTTGGCTGTAAGATTTACCAGGCTTCAATTTCACTGTGTTTTTGGATTTGATTCGCTGGGATCTTTTACTTGTATTTTGATTTGCGTGGGTATCGCAACAAGTATTGTGTGGCAGCAGAGCCAAAGCTTAAAGTAGCGACCATGGTCCTAATGTGTTTGACGAGAGCTGACCTGTTGTGGTTGTGTGAGGAGATCGAGGTAGACGTAGATGAGGACTTGAAGGAATCAGAGATTCGTAAAACCATTCTAGAAAGTAACAATGATTTGAAATTCATAGAACAAATGGGCAAACGAATTCTAAGTAAAAGACAGGAACCACTGGTGCGTGAGCGTCGTGAACGTAAGAGTGAGCGTAAGCGTGAAGAACGCGAGAATGAACGGAAGCGTGAGCTTCAAGAACTTACTCTTAAGTGTGAGCGTCACGAACGTGAGAATGAACGCGAACGTGAGTATCAGGAACGTAAGCGTGAGCGGGAGCAAAAGTATGAGAGAAAGAAGGCAGCACTGATCAAAGAGATACAGTATTGTGATCAGTTATTGGCACAGAGACAACAGCGGCTTGAGAAATCTGTAGGCTGGACGCAGCGAAAGTGGCAGGAAGTAAATAGCAGATTTTGTTCAAAAGCCGAGGAAAGTAGTAGTACCTGTGAGAGTAGCAGCACGTTCACAAGTGAATTCGAAGTGCTAGCAGCTAACGAAGCCTTAGTGGCAGCAGAGGCCGTTAAAGGCCAGAGTGAGAGCGACGAGGTGCTGTGCCAACAGATGACTGTAGAGACAGCTATGCCAGCTGCGAACAAATTGGCACAGTTACCGCGCGTGTGCGTCGCATCTCATGGTAGCGAGGTCGTTAGCGAGGTACAGAATACTACGGACTTGACAGACGCGAGCACCCATGTCAGGTCAGATCTGCGTGCAGAAGTGAAGTGCGAGCTGGACGATGCAGTTGAGAATAGTTCTCGGGGTGGCGAGCTCCGTAGCTCACGAGAGAACAACTGCATTGTTCAGGGATCGGTGCGGCTCTCCGCCAGTCTAGATAGCCTAGATAGGGATAATTCAATTGTTAATCATTCGGTCTGTGCGCGTGAGACAGCGATCGATACCGACGGACTGTGTGTCGATGCACAGCGTGAGCTGGGCAATGTAGTAGAGGGCAGTTCGCAAGAGTGCGAGTTGTCTAACTCGAGTAAAGCCTGCTGCATTGTGCCAGAGTCGGTTGAGCTGTCCGCCAGTCGAGGCAAAGTGAGAGTAGATTTAAATGTAAATCACTCAGACTGTGCGGGTAAGAGACCGATCCGGGCCGACGAAATGTGTACCGGCCAGCACGAGGCACGAGAAGGCGACATGAAAGTGAGTGCGAAGAGAAAGCGCCGTAAAAAGAAGCGCTGTAAAGACCGAAAGACGGTAACTAATGTAGCGCCGCCAAAGATAGCGAGAAACCCAAAAGGGCAGGGCGCGAGGAAAAAGGTGCGGTCGTCACGGACGATGTTGACGCATCCAAAACGTTCGAGCCACCGGTCAAAGGGGGACCGTGAAGCTTGTTCTGCACGGACGCGGACAAAGGGCACGGGGCAGTCAAATTCCTCGTCGTTCCGTCGTTCTCTTCGAAGCTCAGCGTGCAGTACAAAGAAGCGCAAGGTGGCAAGACGAGACCAGGTGGGGAGTAGCGACACGGTCAGTCGAGGTCATGTTGAAAGCGGGGCGCGAGGACGCAAATTGGCAGGAGACCGTAACGTCTTGGGGGAGCTGATAGTGAGTCAGCCCTTTTGTTGTTCCTCCGTAGCCAGAGTAGCTTTTAAACCGCGACCACCTCGGGTCCGACTCAAAGTATGAGTCAGACGAAAGCGTTTGGAAAGGGAGGCCAAGAGCCCTTCCGTAGAAACATGTTGTTTTGTTTGATTTTTTTAGCATCGGAGAATTTTCGCGAATTGAGACTGGGATTTCTTTCAATGTGTAAGGTTTGAGCTTTGTTTGTGTTTTCGTTAGAGAAGCTCCGAGATTTGAAAGATGCGTTTTATGTAAACCTGTAGTCTCGCGAGATGTTCATTACTGAGTACATAGGCTTTCTTTTTGTGTATACGTGAGTAACCTGAAGGTCAAGGTTATCGTTGAGAGGCCTATCGTAACGCGCGTGTGTGTTATTTAACCTTCTTTCTTTTTAAGTGTTTTTGATTTTTCTAAGGTTAAGCGCGTAGATTTTCAGTAAGTGCGTGATTTGCACTGAGAAGAGCTCTTAGGTCCATTAGCGCGTGTCCTGTGTGGACGGAAGGAAGCAGAACGTTTATGACTGGGTTGCTCGGGTGTGTCGAAGGCAGCCGTATTCTGACTTCTCTAGTACGCGTGCGAAGAGCTAGTTAGTAGAAGACACATTTGTTCGAAGGTTCCTCTGTGTTGCGTAAGTTACGCAAATTTGGTTGTTTATTTAAGGAACGTGTCCTGTGTGGACTAAAGGAACAAATGTGAGTCAGCGTGATAAAAACTTTGTATGATGCAAGCACGTGTTCGGAATAGGGACCTCAAACTTAGCGTGTCTGTGATGACGTACCTGTGGAGTTGGCCAGACGGTTCAGTGGCAGCAGTACATAAGTACGCCACTGTGATAGGGTAGGAACAGGCTGTTCGCGAAGTTATGCTGCTGAGGTTATGTTTGAGTATTGGTGTTTGAAAGGCTTCGGTTTAATTCTGCGTAAACCTTTACTCTTGTGCAGCGCGACGGTCGGGTTTGGTCGAACTCAGGAGGAACGTGAACGCTCGCTTTGGCGGCACGAAATTTTGGGGCAAAATTTGGGATTCCCAGTTGAGTGACTTGCATGGAAATTGTGATAGGAGGCCTGGTGGGTTAGCAGCTAATTCCGGGCTTTTGAACGCTGAGCGGTATTGTGTTGCCGGGTCGACTCTTCTGTGCCAGTTGTTGTAAGATGGTTGAAGGCATTCCGAGTACGCAGGGGTTGCAGAGAGCAAAGCCGTCATCTTGCTCGCCAGCCATTCTCTTCCTGCCCAGCGGTTGCCAGCACTGGCCAGGCGAGATTTTCCGGGCCATGGAGGAGCTGTTAAGAATGGCCGTACGGGCCAGCTTTCAGCCCGCTGCACGTGTTCCAAGCCCACCAGACAGGGAGCTCTTCCGAGAACTACGGACGGCCGGCGGCCACGTGGCGCGCGATCAGCTCAGGAAATTGGTACTTGGCGGAGCCATCCAGGACAAAGCAGTTCTACGAAGCCCTCTGACGTCGGCACTGAAAGCTGGGCGGTACCGAGAACTGCGGATGACCGGCAGCCACGTGGCGCGCGGTCAGCTCAGGCATGTGGTACTCCGCCGCGCCACCCGAGACGGAGCACAGTTCTACGAAGCCCTCGGTCGTTGACTCCGGAGCCTTAGTGCGGGGCGGCGGCAAGTTTACAATGCTTGGACGAACCTTCCCGACCATTCCTGCTCCGTCCCCACCGAACGATGACGTCGAACTATGACGTCAAGCGGAGAGCTTATAAGCAGCGTTTGCCGGCTGCTAGGGAGTGCTCGTGTCGTGCTCGTTGTCGGGAGCTGAGTGCTCCTTGTCATGCTAGAAATGTAGTAGTGAGCTGTGTGCTCGTAAACTGTTTGCTGTATGTTAGTTTTGCGGGCTCCATACGGGAGTCGCGCTAGACTGCCAATGTATCTTGCTTAAACTGTTAATATGTAAATAAATCCTGTTCACCGAGTTCCTGTCTACGACCTTCATCTCCTTCAAATGGTGGCAGCGGCGAGATAGTCCGACGACTCCTATATCTGGTCGACAGCGGTAGGACCGTCCGACGAATCTAATAGCGTGTATCGCGGCTCGGACACTGCCGTAAAAAAACTGGCTCGTCGCCATCCCTGCCCTGCGAAAGCGGATGTCCAGCAAAGCTGTTGAAAACCACCATTACAACTGCTGAAGGGGGTTAACGCTTCATTGCTTTACAGTAATGGTAATTTTGACGGCCCGCCACCACTGGCCGTATTGCCCTTTCTTGTTTCCTTAGCCGCTCCTCAGGTGTCCGAACTGTAACAATCAAATCAGTTGCTAGGCTTGTTATCTTATATACGAAAGCTAGTGACGTCACTCTCCACACCGTAAGCTGCCATCGCCACGGCAGCTTGCGCAACAGTAACCTTTACCAGGAAACGGACGGGGAGTGCGCTACGTGTTTCGCACTGTTATCAGGAACACATCAATTATGTCGTTCGAATGCTTGTTTTGTACTTGTTTCTTCAAACTAATGCTGTTCTGTATGTCGTATGCACGATTCCAAAAAATGTACGCACTCTTTGCCGAGGGCTTGAAGCCTGCTTCACCACCGCCGCGGGTCAGCCTGGTATTGCACTACCTCTGGGATCGGCCCACATTTTCGCCCACGGACATCGACACGAAAAATGCCGACCAGCGAGAGGCTAACAGCTTCGCTGTAAAATTTACGCAGCAACTCCTCCGCGAATTGCCTAAGTAAGCATTAAGCCACTTGCTCATCTCCACGCAGCCAGATGTCATCCTCAAAGTTATGAAACTTGATCCGACCAACATAAACGTCAACGCTGCGACGAACGGGCTGCTGTAGAAGGCGGTGCAAGGTGAAGTGATGACGCAAGCAAAGTACTACAGGTGGCGGCGTCAGGTGCGCAGGTGACGTTCCGATAATTACAAGCCGTTATCGCCCTTTAGCGCCTTATCCCTGGGCGTGAGACCACTATATCAACCGTGATCAACCGCACTGCGGCGCGGCCGTGAGAGCCGTTATCTTGAAAGCGATCTGCGATGGCGACAGAGAGCGCCGACTGCTGACAACCTTGTGTACAGTCGCGATCAGTTTGAAGGTGATCGCGCGAGCATCGACCGGCGGGCTTTCCAAGCAGCATAGCGGCCGATTTTGGAACTGCGAAGATAAAAATTGCGCTGCCTTCTTCCCCGATTATGCTCTTCCAGGCTGCAACCATCACCCCCGAGACCAACTTGCCCCATTTTTGTGTTTGTTTCCCTTTCATGGCAATGATCTGTGTGCGTCGCTTCCTCATGCATATCTTGGCTAAGAATGACGCCTCTGTGCAAAAGCTCATAACGCAATCGAAATGAATTCGCAGGTTATGCCGTGAACGGTGACGGGAGTGACAGCTTTTCAGGGAACACCAAAAGAGAGAAAGGGGAGCTATCTGATGTTTCCCTCTCGACCGACGGTGATGACGTAACGTGGCGCTGCTCCTAGTTTTGGTCGCCGCTCGAGCGATCACCTTCAAATTGATCGCGACTGTACTCTGCGTTCCCCCGATGAGTTCATATTGGAGACGCGCGGGCCCCAATCTTGAAATCGATCTGCGATGGGAGCCCAGTGCGTCGTGTGCTGACAGCTTTGTGTGCTGTGTTCTCGACGCGTAGCTCGCGTTCAAGCGAGAGACAGCACGAAGGTGAATTCTCTCGCTGCTGCGGATGCTATCTTTAAAGGGATCGTCTTATGGGATGCACGGACAGTTTTATCGTTTGCGTAAGCATAGAAATGCTTGCGCATTAAAATGTTCTGTGCAATTCCACTCTGTGAAGGTAGATGACCAGCGAAGCGGTTTAGCTCACGACACAGAATTGACCCAGAATACTGAAGAAAGGTACGAAGATATTTATTGTCCTAATCTGTGGTAATCGTGACGACGTAGGTAAGCACACATATTCGCGTATCACCTGTTATTAAATGTGTCCGTCACGTAAGACACTGAATGGCCCATACCCCCGTAAACGCGGTCTCTCCATTACGACGACAGAAGTTAAATTCTACGCTGGAATGATTAAAAATTTACTATCTTTGGGTGTCTCGACCCTTGGGCACAGCGACAGGATCGTTGGCGATGCCATCCAGGATTTTGTTGCAGGGTAAGAAAGATTTCGAATATAAAATCAAAACTAAATATAAATCAAATCAAATCAAAGGTTTTGTTATATTGCTTCAAAATCCATTACCTGTATTTTTTTTCTTTTATTCCTATTTTATTACAATCATAAGCTAGAATCGATATTACTTCCCATACACCCTTAAAAAAGTTAACACCCTTTTGGGCGTATCTTGTCCCGCAACGATAATCGCCATATGTCTTGCCCGCATTTCCTTTGTTTAACGCTGCGAAGCCGGTACTTCCCAGTCATGAACGGCATACGCGTTATCAGCGTGACGTAGCATTCTCGACAGGAAAATAGCCATCGAGCGCAGCATTTTCAAGAAAGGAAACGAAAGCAAGGCACATGGCGATTATCGTTGTGGGACAAATATACACACCAAAGGGTGCAACTGTTTTAAGAGTGTATGCCTATTCAATATTGTTTACAGTTATGTTCTAATTCTTTTTTCTTATTGTTATATAGAACTACCCGGTTATTGGCCAATCCTCCAGAGTGGGTATGCGCCACTAAAGTCTATAGGCTCTACATCTATGAGCGCCAATGGAGCCATCTGGCGATGAGATGGCGATGAAGCAGTAGTGCCAGACGCTAGCAAGGAGAAAGAAACTTTATTGTCGCTCATTGGATTACCGAGCAGGTGGCCTCAGTCCAGGCCGCCTCTGTCAGCGTGCTTGATGGCGGTTGAGATGTACGCTGCCAGGCATTCCTGTTCCTGATATGTAGGTGTTCACCTGGGGTTTGGTGGCAGGGTTAAAGAGGTGTGATAAGGAAGTCTAGGAGGCGGCGGGTGGCATATCCACAAGATATGATCGGTGTCCGGCCGGTCGCCGCAGTGTATGCAGGGAGGGGGATCTTCTGTGATACCTTGAAGGTGAAGCCGGGCTGGGATAGGAAGGGTGTCTGTGCTTTGGGGATGATGGTGCCTTCGTGACGTGTGATGTGGGGGTGTAGGACAAGGAATAAGCGGCGCAAACGCTTGTATGGCTCGAGGGAAGGTGAGGCTGTGGTGCTCGTCAATGTAGATCCAGGGATGACGGGAGATAGTTAAGCACAATGCGATGGCGGGCTAGTTGGTGCGGATCCATAAATACTTTGTTTAGCGCCTTGTCCTGTCGCCTTTCTTGCGTCCGTTGTATTGCGCTAAACAAAGTATTTATGGATGACGGGAGCCCGGAAAGAATGTTTCTCGGGCGAGCAGGTTAGGCCTTTCATTACCCGGCATACCCTGGTGACCTGGGATCCAGACGATTTCAACATGCGAGTGTAGGTCGCGTTGTATTTGTTGAGTGATGTCGTGTGGGAGCGAGTTATGTATCAGGCACCGGCAAGGTGCCATGGAGTCTGTGAATATGATGGGTGCCAAGGTATTGGAAGCTAAAGGAGAGAGAGAAATATTTTCATTCCGGCCCCTGTCCGGGGCTACTGGGCGTTAGGGTGGTGGTGAGAGGCTGCCGGAAACGGGGGTAAAGGTACGACGTTGGTGGCGTCGACTCTTGATTGGGCTGGGTCCGCTCCGTTAACGCGGCCGCATTACGTGGTGTTGGGTCAGCCAGCCACTCCTCTAATGTGCGCGGTCTTTTTGGTAGCGTCCTAAGTATAGATTGAAGTGCGTGTCAACTTCCCGGGCAGTCCCAGAGTGTATGGGGTGTATTGGGGTATCCTCCACACTGTGTGTACTTGCGGGAGCCGCCTTTTCCAGCTATATAGTGCAGATTGTTTTCTGTGGGTAGGCAATGCGTTTGGGCTTGCGCACATGCTGGCGGGCTGTCCCGCGACTCTCGCCGACCCCGAAGAAAAATGGCTTTACTGGCACAAGTTGATAACAAGCTCTTCATATAAAGATCAGCTACGGGCTGTCCAGAGGGTCCACGATGACGCCATAAGGCTCGGCCTGGCGGTGCAAACGTGGACGCGGCCCGCCTCGGTCTGAAAAGACCGGGCTTCAGGACACTAATAAAGTTTTGTGAATGAATGAATGGCACCAAGTGGCAGCGGCCTCACGTGTTATGGAGTGTGGTGCAGCTGGGAGAGTAGTTTCTTGTTCATGCCATTCCTCTCATTTTAGGCGTCGCATATTTGAAGCTACTTGTTTTAACTCTGTAGAGCTGAGTGCGTCTGTCTACTGAAGAGAATGTCCCGGAATATTTGCGCGGGATAGAGCGTGGGCCTTTTCGTTTCTTTCGATGTTACAGTGGCTAGGTACCCATTGAATAGTGATGTGGTGTGCCAGGTTATTCGTCGTATATCGATGCAGGGTTTCGCGGATGGAGTTGGGCCGGTTTCTCGTGAGGAACGCTCGGCATGCTGCTTGACTGTCTGTGCGAATGAGGATGCTGTTGTGTGTGTGCTGTGGCGCTGTGACTGCTTCAGTTATTGCCACTATTTCAGCTGTTGCTTGGCTAGGGAGGCCTGTGTGCAGGCCTTGGGTATCCGCATTGGTCACGGCGTTGTATATCACCGTGCGGTGTGTTGTGGGGTCCGTACCCGGGGATGCGTCTGTGTAGTACACAGTTGTGTCCGAGGGGTTTTGTTGGGTGCGCTTTGCGCGCGCTTGTCTTCCTTGGTCTGTTTGAGTGTCCATGTTGCGGGGGATTGGCAGGGTGTGAATGTTGTGAAGTGCTTGCCACGGTAGAGGTGGCAGCTTTATTTGAGGCATGTTTTTAGAATGTCCAACATCTTTAAGCAGTGCTTGACCTTTGTGTGATCGTTTCAATCTATTTATTTGTGATTCTGTGTGGACGTCCAATAGTCTACTAAGGTTTGGAAGTACGTCGGTTTGGCTTACTTTGCGATTTGGCACGTATCTTAGAAGTCCTAATGTGATTTTGGCGAGTTGCCCGCACAGGTTATCCAGTTTCGTGCGCTCCGTTTTTGAGAGGTGAAGGTATGGCAGCAGATATAGAATGGTGGGTACTACAAATGTGACTATTCTGCATAGATGGTGCTCGCGAATTTCTTTGTTTCTCCGTATGATGCGGTATATAGCAGTCCTTTGAGTTGAAGTTCTTGTGTAGTTATTTGCATCCAAGTGTCGGCCTTGCAATCACCTTGGATGTGAAATCCGAGAATACGAATTGTTGTGCGTCTAAGAATTGGTTCATTTTCAATTAGGAGATGGATGAGGTTCTGGAGTGGTTTGCTGAGGGACCTCGATCCTTGATTCATAACTACGATATATTCTGATTTTTTCCGGTGAAATGGAAAGACCAATTTCTTTTTGAGATGTAAGTGTATGACGTTGATCGCTTGTTGTAGTGTGCTTTCGATGTCACCTGGAGACCCTGCATGCGCCCATAGTGTAGTGTCGTCTGCATAGATGCTGTATCCTAGGTCGGGTACGTTTTGCAGCTGCGCGCCGACACTGTCCAAGGCCATGGGGAAGAGAATCGGGGATAATATCGATCCCTGAGGTACTCCCCGAGTGAGATAACGCTTCTGATATTCCTCTCCATTTACTTTGATGCTCATTGTGCGATCGTGAAGAAAGTTGTGTATGTATTGTGTCATGCGCTGGCCTGGTTTGACCGCCGTATTCACAAACGCTCCTTTCCTTACTCGTAAAGGTGGCCTTTCGTAAGGAGAACTTAAGTTAAAGTGTGAGGAAAGGTTAAGGCGCCCTTCAAGGACCCACCTTGGAACATTTTAAGGCCACCTTCCGAAAGGCGCCCTTATCTGAATAAGTGTGTGGCATGGGAGCGAGGCTATGCAAATTTATTCCTGCAATAAAATAGTAATAAAACTGAGCCCCAGCACTCCTACAAGCAAGCACCGCCACTTTTAAACAGAAAGTTTACCCGTTGTTGACTCAACTTTGTTTTCGGCTGGCCACTATGCAGCGTTGCCGGCGTGCCGTCACAACATGCTTAAGCATGCTTGCTGCTTTTCACGTTGTCCCTTTTTTGTGTGTGTTTACTTCGCGAAGCCGGTCGGTGCTTTTTATTGTTCGGACTTTTTCTTTTCGTGTTTTTTTTCTTCTGTTGCCTACTTTTGTGTAATAATAATTTCTTAAGAAGAAAAAATGTAATGGAGGGGAAAAAAGAATAAATTTTAGCGAGGAGGAGCGAAGCGTGCTTATCGATCTGGTAAGCAAGTACAAGGACCTCGTCGAAAACAAACGGACGGACGGGGTGTCCTTGGACAAGAAAAAGAAGACGTGGAAGCAGATCACGGACGAATACAACTGCCGGCCCAATGTTCGATTTCGCACCGAACCGCAACTGCGCAAATGTTGGGATAATTTAAAAGAAAAGTGGAGGACAGGGAAGGCCGACGACATGAAGGAAGTGTTTACGACAGGTGAGCTGCTCGTGTTCTCTCTGTTCCATTTTCGCTACTCGCTACTTTCGCTTAAGTAAAGCTACATTTTGCTGATAGTGAGGCTCCTTGATGTATGCCTAAAGCGGCTTAGCCGCGTCAGCTCCGTCGCCGTGCCAGAATAAGTTGCTTCGGTGAAATATGGCATGTGATTGTTCGCACCTTGCTTCGAGACTTTTAATTTCTTTTTTTTGTTGTTGTTGTAGATGTCGCGCTCTCGAACGCAAGCACGCAATTTTCTAACGTTCTCGCGTGGCCGTGGCTTAACAGCGTGTACCAAGCGCGTGTTCACATAAACGCGAGCTCGAGTCCACACTGGCCGTCGCCAAATTAGCTGGTGCCCGTAGACGGCGACAAGTCCACTGCCATTCACGCAAATATCGCAAAAGTAATGATTAAAGCATGTTCACACTTAGCACGACGCTAGCCGTGTGCAGTTAATTCAGAAATGATTGGCGCATAAGCAACGTCGTGGTGTCTTTTCAGGAGGTGGCAGCGCGCCAGCGAGCCAACTGACCGACGAGTTGGAGCGAGTTGGAGGTGCCGCATCGCATATGTCGACGCGGGTGCACAACCCGTTCGACAGTGAGCGTGGGCGCCACGTCTTTACTGTTGGATCGCAAGTCACCCCGAGTGTCGTCTCGCTGCTTCAACCGATGCAAGTGGAGTCGCTGGAACCGCCCGATGGTATGCGAATTACGAAGGCAGCTTTTTGGAAGCAAGTGGTTGATCGTATTGGGCGAGCACAGATGAGCAAAGGAGTTGCACCGAAATCTCTCATTCAGAGAGGAAGCCCTGTAAACATTCACTGCTTGCACATTTATTGTTTACATTTAGCCAAACAAGTGGCTCACAACACTTGTATGAGCACTGTCCAACCATTTGACGTGTTGACAATGATTGCTCTCTGCTGGTAGCTTCTGTTCATTAGTGCAGTGAAAATCGCGAGGCTTGTACTTGAAATGCACATAAGTCTGCCACTAGTATAGTGCATGTGCTACTTGCTCTGCACTGTGCAAGTCCCCGAAGAAAACAGAGCTGTGACTAGTTGCAGGGCTTCATACATCGAGGCACTGCATTCGAGTCAACAAATGGGTGCACTGTTGTTGGCAGCAGTGCCCTGCGCAAAGCAGTATCAATGCTACCAGCCAACCTTGCCTATCACATAGTTAGCAAAAGAGCCAGCTTTTAAGAAACCCCAGGAGTATGCCCCCATTCCTACTGTGTGCTTTAAAGATTTCAACAGGGGTAGACAGTGAACTGCTTCCACTGATTGCTATTGTGCAAGTAAAAATCCAAAAGGAGAAAAAGCCAGCTAAACTATATGGGCTGTAACATAAATAATTTATTGCATTTCATGAAGCACATACATATTCATTAATTCAGCCCAGTCCTTGATATTGTATAGTACACAAGGTATAGTGTCGCAAGTGCTTGTAGTTGCTCACTCGGATAAGTGGAAGCAAGATTTGTGTTCACAGAGTCAGTCTTCATGCATATTGTTATCATAAGTTGTGTTCAAAGCTAACAGTTGCAAATGTCTTCCCAGATAACATATATCAGTGGGATTCGCCGGCAAGCCCTGTTGATGACAGCTGCCAGGACACACAAAATAGAGCAGTCACAGCTGAGATGTCAGCAGGACCAGTCAACCCGCAGCCAGTTGCCCCGCAGCTGCCTTCCCCATTACCGGCTGCACCGTCAGAGGCTACCCCGCGAGGCTCGATTTCTGTTGTGCAACGCAGAATGTTTGCAACGAAAAGGGCAGCCCTTGAAGAAGAGCTCAGTGCCCGCATTCAAGGTGTTGAAGAGGACAGCAAGCGGAAGAAGCGGGAGCACGTACTAAAGATGAAACTAATGCGTGCGGAACATGCGCTTCACATGAAGCAATCGAAGCAGCTACACGAGCTGGAGTGTGCGACGAGGAAAGCGAAGCTCCAGCTTCTCCAGCTGAAAATAGCTGCAGTGAAAAAAGGCAGTGAATAAAATGGGACAAACTCTTTTATTTTGAATATGCATTGTGTTTTGATCTGGAACAGTGTAGGAAAAATATTGCTGAATAAGACGTGCTCGTGTTCTGAAGCCACTCGCTGAGTCAACGGGCTGTGGTCCTTGAGCTTGTGAAGCTGGGTAGGGTTGCTGGATGTTGCATGGGTCAGGAGGCAGTTCATCACTTTGACGGTTCCGGCCAAAGTTGTGCAGAGCTGCACACGCCGTGACGACAATGGCAGATGTTTTCGTTTCTATTTGTAATTTCATATCAAGGCATGGGAATCTTCTTTTCCAGATGCCGAAAGCCCTTTCGACGGTGTTCAGTGTACGGATTTGAGACTTGTTATACCTGAATAAAAAGATGTTGCATATTTTCGTGTATTGCTCTATGTTACTGTGATCATGCAGTCATACACACCTGTACTCTGGGCTGTCTGCTTCCAGGATTTTTTATTGGTGTCATGAGGTATGGTCGGCAAGCATACCCCATGTCTCCAAGGAGTACGCCAGGTATAGTCCCCTCTTCATATCGAGCTCTTGCACTGCTGTCAAAAATTCTGCTGTCGTTTGCTGAGCCCGGCCAGCTTGCAACCAAATCAAAGAATTCAAGTTGAGGTCCTGTGATAGCCTGCAAACACGCAAAAAAAGAAGAATGATGTAGATTTTTTTGCAACTGCTCTTTATTACCTGCAGATAATTTTTCAAGTTTATATGAAGAATACCAGCAATGTCCTTGTTACAATAGCGGTCAAGTGCGTCCTAAAAAAATCTCCTATTTTAACATTAATGGAATACTATAAATTTCTGTTGGAGAAAATTGAGTGAAGCAGATATTTAGCTTTATGGAGCTCGCAACCTGATACACGAGTCACGCACATTTTTGTTTATTCCCTGCTGCGTTTATTACCACTGTAATGAGAGGCCGACGTAGGTTAAAAAGCACAACAACGGTAACCACAACCAGAGGAAATGCAGCCTTGACAAGCGTTAGCAACGGCAGTGCATTACTGTATTGGCCGTACTTCTGTCTGGAAGAATTTTTAGCGCAAGTCTGATTGAGTAAACGGGAAAAAAAGTGACAGAGACACGTTTTTTGCGCAACTTTGGGTGAGTAAATAGAAAAAAATGAGAGAGACATTCTCGTCTTGGCCTCTTGTTCTTTTTTTTTCTTTTTGCCCTGTTCACTCAACCTGAATTGGGCTAAAATCAAGACAAGACCATGCTGTAAAGACTTCTAAAAACTAAGATATTTGAAGAAGTGCTTCTGTCTGCCGCATAAAAGAATGCGTATTTCACTTACCTGCACATTGAATGAGAAATATCCCTTCCTGTTTCTGAATAATTCGGCGTCGTTTCCGCCTGGACTTTTGATCCGCACGTGGGTGCAATCAATGCAACCAGTTACCCTGGGAAACTTCGCCTTCTTATAAAACTGGTGCATGACTTCGTGCATTTTCCCCGTGTCGGGGAACTTGACAAGCGCAGGGAACAATGTTCCGGCAATCATTGCAGACACCCGCGTGACAACACGGGAAACAGTTGGCTGCGACACGTTAACCAGGTCTCCTGACACAACCTGAAAAGTTCCCGCGCCGTAAAAACGAAGTGTCACGAGCAGTTGCAACAGGGGCGGCACAGGGCAACCACGTCCGTCCGTGCTCTGATGCAGCGGCAACATGGACAGCAGGTCGAGCACAGCTGCCTTGGAGAAACGGTATCTCGCTAAAAACTCCTGATCATTGAACACCTCCATGGGATTCTGGCGATCCCTAAGGTTCCACTGCAATGGCAGCACAAAACTGTAGGCTTGGTTGTCCTCGATTTCTTCCGCACGGTTCACAAAATCGATGAACTCGCTGAAGCTGTCGTCGTAGCGCGCCGCCATGTTGGAATGGATAAGGAGCCGTTAAGGCACCTCAGGTGCTACCTTAAGGAGGCTCCCCCGTCGCGAACTTAAGTTGGGCTTAAGGGGGCCGCTGAGGGCAAGGTCTGTTCTTGAAACGAGTTAAGGAGCCAAAAAGGTAAGGAACACTAAAGATAAGGGTGAGGTTGGTTTGTGAATACGGCGGTCTTCGGAGGCCTTGTACAGCAGTGTGGGTGACACTGTCGAAGGCGCCCTTGACATCAACTCCTACCACTGCTCTGATTTGGCTGGTACTTTCTGTGGCATATACATCTTGGTATATCATATACACAGCGTCTTGTGTGTTTATACGAGGGCGGAAGCCTATGACTTTCGGGTCTGATGGTTGGTCTCGCTCCTGGAGCCAGTGAAGGCGTGCTACAACGATTTTTTTCCATGGCTTTGCCTGCGCAGGAGGTCAGTGATATAGGTCGGAAACGTTTTGGGTTTTTTGGTGATTTGCCAGGTTTAGGGATTGGTATAACAGAGGTGTTTCCAGCTTGGTGGAATCTGCCTGTTTCCCAAACTGTGTTTATATATTCGAGAAGTCTTTTCTGTTGTTTCGCCGGTAGATTGGCCATCATCTTGTTAGTGATGCAGTCTGTTCTTGGGGTTGTGTTGCGTTTGGTGTTCTTAATTGCCGTAAGAAGCTCTTGCATTGTGAACGGTGCATCTGCCTTGTGTGGTAGGCTGTTTTGTTGGGTTTGTAAGTGTGGTATTTTTCGCTGTGGGAAGAAAATACCTCGGCAAGCTGTTTGGCCAGCTCTTCAACTGTTTTGTTGTGAGCGAGTTGGATTTCGGCAATATGGTCTTTTCGCGGAGGTTGCTCTAGAAGCCTGCGAAAAAGTGTCCAGGGATTTTTCGTGTGTAGTGATTCACCTGCCTGTTCACATGTGTGTATCCAATTGGAGGCGGCAAGGCTATCCGCATATGTTTCAGCTGCTTCTGCAAGTTCCTGCACGCGTTTCTGTAGTTGCTTGTTGTGTTTATTTCTTTTCCACTGTTTCACTAATTTGTGTCGTTTGTCTCAGAGGGTCAGGAGATAAAGATCTACTTCGGGGAGCCCTTCTGTCCGTTGTATGGCGGCGGTATGTTTTGTGTAGGTTGAGGTTACATTCTGTGTCCACTCATCCCACATGGATGATGAAAGGTTAAGAGTAGCTCGGAATGTTGGCCAGTCCGTCAGAGCAGCAGGGCCAATTGGTTATCCTTTGTTGCTTGTGCGTTTGCGTTTCTTTTTTGGTATTACGATGCTTGTAGTGATGATGCAGTGGTCACAACTGAGTGCTTTCTGTTTGTTTTCCCAGTTCGGTTCGTGTGTTATTTGTGTCCAGGTGAGGTCTGGGTAGGTGTCGCACTCTACCGAATTTCCTGTGCTCGTGTGTTGGGTGATGTCATTAGCTAGACTGAAGTAGAATTCTTTGGAGATAATTGTTTTCCATTAGGTTTGTTAAAGGTGTAGCCCCATTCTATGAGCTATAGAAGTCTCCCAACCAGATGGTATCACGTTTGCTGTAATTGTTGAGGTGTTTGCGCCATCGTGAACTATATCTCAGTGCTTTTGGAGAGCGATAGAAGCAGCTGCATGTGTGTACAGTTTCTTCTGTGGCAGTGTTGATGGAGTCTGTGGAGATTTGGGTCGTAGTGTGCTTGTTCATTATAAGTGTGGTTGTCATAGTGGGCATGTGAGTCGACGGTGTAGTTTCCTTGCGGAGAGAGCATTTTCTTAGTTTTTTGTGTAATGCTCAGGCTCTAGTAGGCGGTGTATCCTGGAAGGGTTATTGGGCCTACTGTTTCCTGCAAGATGATAACATCTGGCTTGTGTGGTGCTGTGAGAATGAATTGAGCGAAGTTGTTCTTTTTGTGAAGAATGCCTCTGCACTTCCATTGCCAGATTGTTATTAATGGTGACGCGTGACTTGAGGTTGAGTTTAATGTGTTGGGGGGGGGGGGGCGTCTCTGTTTTAGGGCTGGCCATATTCGTGTGTGAATTCACTGTCAGTGTCTTGTTTGGCCTTCTTGCTGGGGCCTTCGGTTGGTGTAGTGGCCGTTTGCTTGCGAAGACAATGTTGTTGTGTTTCGAGTGCATGTATAAATTGCTGCATGCTTTCTACCGTACGTGTGAGCACTAATGCTCTTTACTAGCACATTCATTTGTGAAGTTAGTTCGGCATAGGTTGCTCAGAGCGCAAGGTCAATTCTATGTTCACTGTGAGTTGGTTTGTGATGAGTTCATGTGCATGGTCACGGTCGCGTTCCCATTTCTTTACGTTGTCGAGGCTGCGCACGATGTCAGTAATGTAGCTGGGAATATGGCTGTCATGTGGTGTCGGAGTGGCTGACTGACTTACCTGGGCGAGTTGTAGCCTGGATGGTTCGTCGGTCAGCGGTCCTCAGTTCTGTCTTTGGATGGTCCTTCTTGCATGGCTACTTGGTGCGGTTGTCATGCAGATGTTGGCCCTTTCTTGAATGTCTGTAATCATCCCGCGATTTTCGGTGTTTGAGGCCGTACAATGTCCCCTTGCATGGGCTTGAGCTTTATGCTCCGGGCTGTCATGGCATAAGTTTTGCTGTATTGTTTTGTTCTTTCTGCCTGTTTTGGAATGTTGCCCTGTGTCTGCGCATCCACTTCGATGGATTGTTTGATTTCGTCTATTTCTTTGAGCGCTGCGAAGCGGTTATGTGGGGGAAAATATCTTTTGTATTGTGCGGCGGCTGTTGTCCCTTCGCCTGCAATTGATTTTCCTTGGCCTTTGGTATAAAAGATTCTGGATGATCTCTCCTGTAGGCAGCCGTTCGAGTGGCCTTGTCAGCGGCTTGTTTTTTTGGGCAGGCGGTGTCTCGGGAGCTGTGTGTGCCTTCACAATTTATGCATTTCACGTCACAGTCGTAGGGTGTATATTTAGGGTCAGTTCCTGGGGTGAATTGGGTGCCGCGTCCTTCAAATGCAATGTAGTCTTTTGCTGTGGGGCAGACATCCGTTCGGTGTCCTATGATGCGGCATAATGTGCACTGTACTGCATTGGGTCTGTAGGGAGCCACCGATGTGACTACTCGTCCCACTGGTGCAACACACGGGAGCTTTGGGCTCCTTACTGTGATCATGACGCATTCACTCTTGTTAAGGCGTCATGTTCTGAGAAGTTTGGCGCCCCTGACAGTGATGTACGTGCTAATTTCATCACCCAGGATTTCTATTGGTAGTCCTCGAGCTACTCCACGAGCGTTTCCTGGCTCGCTGGCTTTGTAAGCTGTGGCTTGGTGTTCGTTGATGTTGTGAATGGCTGTGCACAAAGCAACAATTTTCATCAGCGTTGATTCTCGCTTTGTGGAAGCAATTATGAAGTTCTGGGTGCGCCTGATGTGGATGTCGAGGTCCATGGCTTCTGTTGGAGTCAGTGCGGCGGCCATGACTATATCGTTTATGAGGTAGAACGCCGATGCGGTAGCTAGGTTGATGTGGTTTCCATGATGGAGGACGATGTTCTGTGATTCTTGCGAGCATCTGATTAAAGTGACCATCATGAATGGGGTTCCGGATTCTTCAGTGTCACCCGCAGGCTTGTCTGTGTCCATGCTGTGCAGTGACTACCGAGCCGTGGTGTTGTTTGACCTAGGTGCTTTTTCAAATGCAGTGATCAGAGATGTAGCCTCGTTGGTTAGAGTATGGTGCAGATCGCCGAAGTACTCGCTCAGGTGATGTTTTGGATGGCGCGGTGGCTGCTCGAGAGTTTTCAGTGGGGTCCCTTGGTTTGGTCCGATTAACTTCCTATGAAAATGCACGGGCTGGAGAGCCTGAGCTGCTGGGGTCTCGAGGCCAGCCGTGCCGCTCGCGGCACGGTTTGAGCGATGGAGCCGACAAGTGGAGCGGGGCGGGAAGGCAAGGGGAGCTCTCACCGGGCACTGCGGATCGAGGCGCCTTGGTCTTGCCCTGCAGACCGTTTAGCAGTGTGGCTGTACTGCATGTGTTGGACAGGGTTTAGGGCTAGACATTTTTGTGTGAGAGTAAGGAGCATGTTCAGATTCTGGTGTAGTGTGTGTATTATATCCGGGGATGGAGATCGGTGAGCGGGGTTCTTGTATTAGAATGACGCCTGGTTTGTCCAGCTGAGTGGCAATGTACTGCATCAAGAGGCCACGCTCGCGGGCGAGACCTCTGCAGTTCTACTGCCCAACGTTCAGTGTATCACTCATGATGGTCAACTGATGGCGTTGCAGGTAGGGTATAGGGAGCTGAGCGAGCGCTCCCAAATGGTTTGCGGACGCATGTGAGCTGTGCTTCTTCCATTCTAGTTAAGTGGAGGGAAATGGATGTAACTTCCGCTACGAGAGATGTCACATTGGAACTCAAGGTGCCAGCTACTTGATCAAGTGTGCGGGCCAGTTTTGCCTCAAGCACTGTTTTGAATTTGGAAGTGAGTGAGGTTATGGTAGCTTCAAGTTTGGCATCAAAAGATGAAGTAATAGTTACGAGCTTGCTATCGAAGCAGGTTTCCATTGCGGTGATACCAGCTTGGATATGCGCGTCGATAGCATCGGAATTAATGGCGCGGGGGATCAGGGGTACATGTGAGGAAGGGGAAGAAAAGCCGTCATCAAGATGGGGTTGTTTGCAAGGAGGAGGATTGGACTCGTCCATATTTTCTGTTGCTGGCAGTGAGGTTACAGGGGCTGGGTCGACAGTAAGTGTACAGGATGCATTCGGGGGATAAGGTACAATAGTTTTTATCAGGGCTTGGTGATAATCTTGTGCATTTCGTTAGGCTAGGGTATGAAGAGAGGTAGTTGGGAGAGGGTAGGGGGGTTGGCTGACTTACCGGCGAGTTCTTGAAAGCTGTGAGCGGAGTTGTTGGGGCTGCTGGGTTCTACTTGTTTCTTCGTTCTGGACGGTGCGGTCGACTCCTGAAGGGGCTGTTGAGAATGTGGAGTTGATGTTGTCAGAGGAGCGGATGGTAGATAGGTTTTCACGCAGGCTGAGCCGTTTGAGGTAGGTGGCCTTGCAGATGGCAAGATCAGCCTTTTGACGTACCTCGCACCAAGGGTCATCGGCAGCATGATCTTTGCCACAATTTCGACAGCCAGGCTTGCACCCGTGCGGTATTTCAGGATCTAGGATGTCAGTGCCACAAATTTTGCAGCGGGGTAAATCACGGCATGGACAAACGTCTTGTCTGTGACCAATGACCAGACGTGCGGCAGAACTGCACCTTGGGGGGGGGGGGGGGGGGATGGCGTGAGGTGCGCATCGCTGCGCCCCGTTCTTGTAGTACACTGTGTATGGGACATGGGATCCGCGAAATGTAATGAGGGCTGTGCTGGTCTTGCCCATCATGCGAGCAGACAAGATGTCGCAGGTGTGAGCGTTGAGGTGTTCGAGGAGGTCCGTCGATGAAGTGTGGGGTTCGACTTGATGTATGACGCTTTTGCAGGAGTCATGGGGAGGCAGTTCGTATATCTTAATATGGAAGAGTTGGTTGGAAATGTTCACTGATTCGATGACAGACAGCTTGGGGAGGGTGTTTAAGTCCGTGACACGGAGGTTGGCAAGGTTCTTTGATGCGTGAATTATAGTTGAAACTGATAGGATTTCAGTGTCCGTGAGGCGGGCTGCACGACTCACGGCAAAGTGGAGCACATGGGGCCTTAGTGTGGCTAGTTGCAGACGGGAAGAGGGACGCAAAATTAGGAAAGTCTCCGTTGGCTTACATCTTGGTCGTCGAGGAGCCGCCGTAGACCAGCCTTCGTTGTCTGTCACGTAGCGTGGAGGCATGGTGAACAGGCAGGAAGCCAGCGACTGCACCTTGGTGCGCCCCGTCGTCTTCAGCGGTTCGGGGCGGTGGTATGTTTAACCGTCGGCAGCTGTGCAAACGGGGGGGATTCGTGCGTTTTTCGTGGTGACTAGCACGCAAAGCGCACGGCGTCTCGGGAGGCCCGGGCAAGGGGCCGACGCTAGCAGAACCCAACAATGCTCGGGCGCATTTTAAAGCTGCTAGCCATGGCCGCAGCTGGGGATGCTCGTAGGGCCACTTGCCGGAATCGACAAAGCTAAAGGTCGGCCGCGTATCGGCGCGAACGGCCATCGTTACTCTATGAAGATATTCGATGACGGTACCGCGGGAATGGACCGCCGAGCCATGCGTATTGTTTGACCAGCTGCCAGCTGGTTTCACGTGTGTGACATCGGTAGTGCCCTCTGCAAGCGATTCTCCAAGTTTTCATTACTGGGTCGTGTCGAAAGCGCGAGGTGGCGCCCCATGCACACTTTTCAACACGCAAAAGAAAGTTGATAAAGTCTTCTTGCATCTAGGCACACAGAACACCTATACAAACTTAGAGAAGGGAAACTGTACCTTCCACAGTGCTACGGAAATAAGCGTAGCGGTGGCGTCGTGAACTAAAGTATGTGACCACGGGTGGCGCTGTACAACAGGAAACGGAAACGGGGTTTTGCACACGCTTCACCAGGTTTGCACACGCTTTACCAGGTGTTCTGTGGCTTTACTGGGTTTCTGGCTGCTGCGCTGCTGCGCCTCGATCGTGCTCCCGCCAGTTTAGTTGCTGTGTAGCAAACGTAGCGCCTACATATTTATGTAGGCGCTACGCTTGCCACACAGCAACCAAACTGGCGGGAGCACGATCGAGGCGCAGCAGAATACATGTAGCGCTGAGTCATATCGAGTTAAGGCACACTCTGAACTGACTTTTAAGGGCATTCCGAGCGGTTTTTCGTTTATTACGCCGCCGTTATGGCGAGTTGTGCCGCCGCGCTCCAGCTGTTGCATTTCGTGTAGGGCTGCTGACAGAATGCGGTTTCCAGGTGGCACGATGGCCTCGACTGGAATAAACGCACACGACACCAAAGATTGAGTAAGCCTGAAAATATTTTATTTGAATTTTACAAGTACAACAAAAAGCACACGTCTACGCATCCACACAAACGCAGTTACATAGTCAAGAACATAGTCAAGAGATGGCTCATTAATAAGGGTAGCACAAACGCACAAGAAAGAAGACCTAAGCTACAAAACGTACGGTCGGCTGCTAAGTATATTAATTTCCCTGTCACCGCGTGTCACTTTTATACAGCATCTTTACAGCACTACCAGGCCGGGTAGTTTGGCGGAAAGAACGCAACAGCTTATACGGCCGTCAGCTGCCTCTTCCTTACGGGTGTCATAATTATCCTAATCTCCGCATCAACGTCGTGCAAGTTCGCATACAGGTATCTGTATCTGAACCACATGTGCCAGCTTAATACACGTGTAGTGAAATTATGATAACCACTGCGTCTTATCAAACGTATTGGTTTTGCAAATGCGCATTACAGCTGACGGAACGACATACTGTAAGTGAAGCACAAGAGAACAAGGACAAAAGGAGGATACAACACTTGAAGAAATGAAGAATTAGTAGGCATACAGCAAACAAGCGATGACGGAGAACACACAATGATGCATCGGGTGTTCTGCGACATCGGTTTGCGTACTTGCGGTGTTATGGAGATCAACGGCATAAAAACGTACCTTCAAGCGTACTCCCTCAACCTCCGCCGCATTCATTATGATAGTCAACGCCTAAACAAAATGAGGCACTATTCTTTGCCAAGAGTAGACCTTCTTACAGCAAGTCTATGTAATGACTCGCAGACGAAACCAGCATGCTTTCGAAAATGTTTTACCGCCGTAGTATTCGAACGCCAACGGCCAGGAAACACATCGATACCAATAGGCTGTCGGCTGTCGGTGGTTAATCGAGCACAAAAACCTTGACGCTATGACTAAAAAGCAGCTTCAACAATCAAATTTTTAAAAAATCAACTGCCTATTTGCCTGAGGTAAAAAAGCATCCTTAGACACCTCGATTGTTCATGTCAAAGGTTCGTGTAAATTAAAAAATTCAGCATGTTTAGCGCCCCTAGCAGAGAAAGCACAAATTAAACTATTCGACCAAATTACAGTAGCTCCACTTGCGCGCTTGTGCTGAAACGCGCCTCGATTGATTTTTCGCCCTCTGTGGCCATTTGTTGAACTTGAGAGTGTGCGGGGCCTGCTAGGCATTCCGAGCTGTTTCACTTCCTATCGCGTTGCCGGCGTCTGTTTGGACGTTTTGTGGTACAGCCGACGTGAAAAAAAGGAGCATTCACACCGTTCCTTGTGATCACTTCCTCAATAAAAAAGAAACCGTACGTAACGCGAAGTTTGAAATTCGTTTGGCGCCAAAATGAAAGCTCGGAATGACGGCCGCACATTCGGTAAGCAATAAGTTTGTTTTGCAGCAAGCTCTTTCCGCTAAAAAAGCGCTGCCACTGTCTGTTCAGACCCTGATTTGTTCGCCGGAGTGGAGGTCAATCTACCGGCTGCATTGCAGCGGGCCTCGCTTCTCAGCACACGCCGATGTGTGAAGAAGGAGTTTCAGGTAAACGCCAACATGCTCTTTGGATCCGACTGCTTTTAATAACAAGTCTGTTGCATTTCAGGCGGGTTGGCTGTTGCGGGCGATCACGTGCATCGATTTGACCACTCTTTCGGGAGACGATACTTACAGCAACGTGTACCGACTTTGCTCGAAGGCTGCTCACCCCCTGAGGGAAGACATTCTAAAAGTTCTCGATGTACCCAAGGAAGGTATAACTACGTCTACAATGTACTTTCTTTTTCTTTTTTTTTTTACATGTGTAGGAGTTTCATGCAGGAAAGCTCGTTCCAGACAGCACTCTCCGAGCTTGGCGCTTACAGCATGGTCAACACATTCAAGTGAACACCTATATCATAATTAAGGGGGACGTTAGATTAACAGTTTGTTTTTCCTTAATTTTTTTAGGCGGGGAGGGGGGGAGGAGAACCTTGATATGATGCGTAAGTCGGGCCCTCATAAATACATGGTCCATAAGATTTAATGTCGCATCTTGGCTGTAACCGACATCAGAGTATGTACTAATATTATAACATGTCTTCTTTTTTGAAGTGTACTGTATTGTACATAGTTGCATGACATACACATGCCTTTAATTAACAGAGATCAAACGAGATATTTTAGGCTGTAGCCAACATCCCGAGAAGTTAACTTGTCAGAACGTTAGCTACAGCCTAAGACATCTCTTCTTTGAACACTGTTAGTAACTTCAAGTGTTCATCTTCCTGTGGATGTCTTTCTTTGGTTGCATACAACAGTGCATTATGGTAATGCACGTGGTCGTTGATATGTGTGACACCTGTCAGTCTGCTTGTTGTAACATGTCGAACCACGTAGCTCAGTGCAAAGTTTCTGTGATTATGCTAAACCAATTGAAAACTATTGCTACATTGGTTTCCAGCAGGAACTGCTAGGGGGCTTTAAGGGAAGAGAAAAGTTGTGCCTTAATTTAATTAATAGATTTCGGCTTATACCCACAATTGCTGAGGAAGCTGCGATTGACACACCAGCCGGCTTGTACCTAGTCGCACATGCAGGACACTTTCAATTGTGATCTAGTCTGATCGGGATCGAATTTTGGGATTGTGATTGACTCCTTTTGCACAAGCTTCAACAGGGAGCCAATTGTGGTCGAGACATTCAATCCTGATCAGGCTATGTTGTGATCTTAAGGAGCCCTGTGACAGCAATATTAGGAATATGGAGCTGACTAGCTTAACCTTTGCATACCTTATCTGCACAGATGTCACGACAGGAGCGGTTTGTGTCTACCCTGCGAGAGTAGCCGATTGTGTGAAAGCATTCCAGACCATTCGACCACCCAAGAAGATTCCAATAGCTGCCGTGGCCACAGGGTTTCCCACTGGCCAGTATGCCCTGCCATCTAGACTGCAGGAAATAGAGTACGCCGTCGAGTCTGGCGCCAGTGAAATTGACATTGTCATCAACCGGACAGCTGCATTGACAGGAGACTGGGAAAGTAAGTGGAAATTGTTCATTGTTAGTCATGTACCATAGTTGGGCTGTCCAGCCTGGATCAAGAAAAGAGCTGTCTAGCTACTTTAACCCCCCCAAAAGAATGTTATTTGAGAGTGAATTTTCTTACTCTGTTAGGCGTAACAAATGAAACTGAGTAGGAAAGCTGTCTTTAAAGCACAGTTGACAAAATTAACCTGTGCATTGTCAAGAAACCCAGATATGAATTGGCATGTGACATCACACGTTTCATGAAAGCGGAAATGAGAATGTAGAGTTCATCGGGCTTTTGAAATTTGCTTTTGTCGTGTTGCCTTTCCCTGGCTGTTAAACAGCACACAGCGCAGATTGCGATGTCTGGGTTTAATGTGTTGGCCAAGGCATTTTGCGCCAAGCATATTGTTAAAGGACCGGATGACACTATTAAATCATAAACACCCTTTTGATGCCTCAAAAATGCCCATCCAATGCTTTAATACATGGAAGAATGTGGCACACTTTAGACCTTTGAGTGATCATGGCGGGACTGGATAGTCCCTTGAATGCCTCATTTTGAATTGAATGTCATTGACTCTCTAATGTATTTTTTTAGTTGTCACAGGAGGTGATGGTATTACCTCTGTCATTGTGCCAACATGCAGAAATGCACATCACGGTGGGAGTTGACCTACCGTGTCAATTCGATGCCTATGGCTTTCTAGTACTGCTGAGCAGGAGGATTTGGATACATTTCCAGCCGTGTAAATTTACCATGTGTACATTTAGGTGCATGCTAAAGGACTTCACATGGCCGAAATTAATGCAGCTTGGCTTGGTTCTGCTTATTGCCCAAGACAACACAATGAATCTTTATACAATTACATTTTCGGTTGATAAACCAGTGGGCACACAAGGGAAGCCTCAGCTTAGAGATAATGTTTCAACAAGGGGCCTTGTCCTTGTCTGGGCAACAGTTACTTTCCTTGGCAGTGTATATACGTGTATATAATATACGGGGCCTGGAAAGTGAAACCACATATTAGTCATTTTGATTTTAAAAAAGGCTACGCTAGCTACGCAAATGCTTCTTTGCACAGGGGGTTAATTTCCTTCTGCAGGAATAATTTGTATAAAGAAGCACACTGAACAAATGCACAATTAGCAGAAGTTTGTTAATTTGCCTTTTTTTTTGTAATAGTACTATACTTTTTGTATTAGAAATTTGAAAAGGATCATATACAAATGTAACCCTGTTTTGTTTAACACTCACACACTGCTTATTTGTTGAGATATTCATAATGAAATCTGACAATGAGTATGCCAATTTCGCAATCACAGGCGTGAGTCTCAACACAAATACGAACTCCCCATGTGATACAGTTGATTCCTTTAAGCCATGCAAAGCTCTCATAACAGCTGCACTCCTGCTTTCAGCTGGCAAAAAAAAAAAGTCACTATCAGTTCTGTCATGTGAGGTGTTTGTCTTAGTGCTGGAAAAGCCACCTTCGGATGTTAATTTAGTGTGCTCATTGTCAGGTTTGATTACAAATATCTCGAAACAGAAGTGTTCTGGAATCATCAAACACAATGGAGTCGGCTTTGAACATGGCTGTCGTGAAGTTTCTAATATAAACGTATACCATAACAGTGATACCCAAAAATTTAATTCACAATTGTTGGTAATTATGTATTTGGTTACATTATTTGTTCTGGAAAATTGTATCTGCCAAAGCACATAAAGAACCTGCAGAAGCAGCATTCTAGTAGTAGCATAACCTTTTTATTAAAATTACTGATACGCTAGTTCAACATTGAATGCCCTGTATAACTCTCTAACCCCAAGGGTAAGGAGCATAATGATTAGGCAAAAGTAATACCCCTGTCAGACGAACAAATTTAGTGCTACAATTAAAATGAGTGCACTTTTTGGCACTGTTTGTGTCATTCACAGACTGTCACATGGAAATGTTTAGTGACACCGGCAATAAAATGCACTCGCTAGAGAGTGCGGTTGTGAAACTTCACTGCACTGGAAGTGTACAGCCTCTGCAGGAGGGCTTCAAAAATAAGTAATATAATACGCAATGCATGGTCGGCACTAATTCTGGAACCTCGATATGTGTGTACAAATTTTAGGCTGACCCATTCCTCAGCCAGTACTGTACTGCAGTTATATTTATGCAAATGCGCTAACCCATGTGAAAAAGTTGGCGATGAAGAGCTTTTATTTCACATTTGCATCACACTGCATGCCTCAGTGGATCAGTGGCTACGGTATTCTTCTGCCGTATGTGAGCTTGCAGGTTTGAGTCCCAGCTGTGGCAGCTTCGTTCTGATGGGTGCACAGTGCACAAATGCGTTTGTTCTGAAATTTCAGCACCCATTAATCTACTCGGTGGTCAGAATTAATCTCTAGCCTTCTACTAATGCATTCCCCATAGCCCTTTGTGTAGCTCAGGGACATGAAGCACAGTCATTAAAATGTTTTAGCGATAGCTGTATCGCCACTCTTTGTGCAAACAGGCATGGCTCTTTGAACATACCTGCCGGCTGTCCCAAGTTTTTGTTACGTTTATGAATTTAAGCTCATTCTACAATTTTACTAATGTTGCATCAAGTTTTATGAAAAATTATTTATGGCCTTTAAGAAGCTTTAAACATGTTGAAAGATAGGGCGGGGCAACATTGCAAGAAATATGCATAAATAAAGGAAATTGTGAACGTACTTGTGCTGCCCTTTTGTGGCAGTGCAAGATGTCATATGCCATAAGTGCACTTGCTTCAAACGAGTTCATTAAAGCAAATTTCTGAAGCAGACAGAATCGGCAACAGCGAAGTTGCTGAAAAATAAATTGTGGCTTAAAAGGTATGTATTGCTTATGAGGAATTGCTGTTCCAAGTTTGTTGCTGCTTGTGTGCTGTGTCGGAAGGTAATATTCGTTAATAAGCTGTATGTATGCTACAAAAGGTGTGCATTCATGGTAAACATTAAAAAAAGTACACTCTATTCTGCCTTCCCAACTGTTGTATGTACCCGATTTTGCTAATATTTAAGCTGACAAGTTCGCAAGTATGCTGGTACAAGAGTTTGCATAAAAGTTTGAACATGATTTTACATACGTTAATTTCTATATTGTAATTTCAAACTTTTTCTTTCCCTTTGCAGCTGTTTACAATGAAGTGCGTGCCATGAAGAGAGCATGTGGTGAGGCCCACCTCAAAACAATTCTTGCCACTGGTGAGCTGGGATCGCTCCGAAATGTTTACGCTGCCAGCATGGTCTGCATGATGGCTGGTAAGTCATTAGTACACTCTCCTGTACTCTTTGACCGGATTAGCCTTACAGTGGGCAGTGGCAGTTTCATCGTTCTCCAGTCTAACCCATCGCACGCCTAACCAACCATTCATGCAATAGTCCACGCAGCACTTGATTTTACCGACTGCAGGTGCAAGGTGCAGCACCAATGTGTGGCCTCCGGAAACAATCATGGTTAACGGAGGCACTAATGACATGCCTCACTATCACTTTTTTGTACGTAACCTGCTCTTCTGACATTGCATACATCTGCATACAATAACGAAGTGGGTACACAGTATGCAATGTATGCATGCAACGCTTCCACGGTTACTACTGGCCATGACCCAGCAGATGGTGTCCCGTAGAAAAAAAAGCTGCTGATGGTATGGGAGGCGATTTCATTGACTGCAAAGATGTCAGGGTAAACTATCATTCTAATCGGCCACACTTAAAAGCAGGTGTCAGTCATATGCAGCAGTGTGAAGCCAAAATAGCCAGGAAGACTATACTCCATTTTGCAAGTCACAGTGATGTGGAAGCTGCAGGACTCAATAGCCAATAGGAAGATAGAATGCGTCTCGAGATGCGTTCATCTTCGCCTTGTCGTCTGCTGAGCGGCTTGCTGAATTCGCGGTGTACGACATGCATGCTGGAAGGTCCTAACATTTCGCAGCTGTAGCATATCATCTACCAAGCAAAAGCGCATCTCCATGATCCAGCCATTAATTGGACAGTTATTATGCCCGGAACTGTATTCTGGTCAGCAAGGATATTGCCTGTGATTGCCTCGTACCTTCGGCAGTGCTGCAGATAACTTGTGGGATGGCATTTAGCTATGAGGTGCTTCTGACACAACTTTCGGACATGAGAAGTGTTCGCACTCAACAAGAGCAGTGCCAACGTGGGCACAGCACTGAGGGAAAGCTGTACAGGCACATAGCACGTAGGGGCATTAGGCATCTATAATGTGCTAACCTATTGTATGCGTAGCACTTATAGTTTGTCAGCAGATTTGCTAGGGGTACTGTACTAAGTTATGTAGTTGCCAGAATGCATTACTGCTGTAGTGTAACACAGCTGTAGTTCGTTGCAGCAACTACTTAACTTCTTGGGAATGGCATAAAACGACACCTTCAGAAATATTGTTAAAGAGATAGGAAAGAACAGAAATTAAATGCTTGTGCATAACAAAGCATGCGACTGACTATGCAGGGGGCACAAGACACAAACATTGACTTTGTTACAGTGCAGAGATGGCAGTGCAATGTCAAATGCTGCTGCTCATCGTCAGATAGGTGTGCAACAATTACGGATGGAAGTCTATGCAAGAGAAACAAGCTGTACAAGCACATGTGCACACTGATGGCTAGCACAGAACTTGAGGTGTAATTTATACTTCCGACAATCTGCCCAGGCGGTGACTCCCGCCGTTCAGTTTTGCAGTGAATAGTGTACTACAATATAGTGTACCTTGAAGTGCAAACTTGAAAAGTCTATCAAGGGAAGGTAACAAACCGTGTCCAGTAACATTCACATAGCGAGCATTTGCGTGGCATAGCAGCGGAGTTGCCCAGGTAACGTCAACCGTAAGAGGGTGGCATTCAAATTTTTTGGGTCTATTGATTACATGTAGACATACTTTTACAGGTGCAAAAATCTATAATGGGAGAAAACAGAATTACTAGTGCGGGCTCATTCCTTCAGGAGGAGCAGGCATGCATGTAAGCAGCTGTGGAACAGATCTACCTCAAAACTCAACCTCACCAAGCATCTGATCTCACTCAACCTCAAACTGACGCATGAAGTTGAGGTCAACACTGCCGATTTCTACCAACTGGGAAGCTCTCCTGAATTTCATTTTCCTTTGGGAGGTTGAAGTTGACCTCATAAGGTTGTTCCCCTTTGGCCACTACACAATTGCACCGTTTTGACACAGGGTAATTTGTGGTTGGTTGTGTGCACCCCACTGACTGAGAGTAGTTGTGACTGCACAGGTTTATTCCAGAGGCCAGAGTAAGCTCTACTGTAGTCGACAAATACGACATGTGCATCATATAACAGTATTCGTTAAAACGAAAATAGTGTAACGCTATGAGAGTGTTGCTGTCACAGTAAGTGAGTTCATGTCTAGAGAACTTGCTGAAGTCTGTTGCTGTTGTCCTTTTACGCTTACTTTGGTGCTATATTTTCTGGCACAGAGGTGCTGACCGCTGCCCCTTGCAAGGCCTCGGCCTGAACGTCCCAGCTACTGGGGTAAACTTTTGAAAGCATTTGGCCAGCTTTAATTGAAAGCATTGTGTTGTATTTGCGTGAAGTGTCTAGGGAATTGCGCTTTTGTGTGAAAGGTACTTAAGTGGCCAGAGCGGACATCACACCAAAGACTAGTTGCATGAGCATGGCAATAATTTGAGGCAGGAGTCGCAAGCGCTTGTGATGTTCCATAGGTAGAGTAAGTTCTTACATGTGGCCATGGCGATAATCAGCTGGTCAAGTGCTAATCAAGTTGACTTGTGGGAGAAAAGAGGGTGCAAGGCAACTTGGTGAGAAACACTAGCCTTTAATTGCCATTCTCTCTTTTGAACCCGCATTCTACATATAAAACGTCAAAACCTTTTGGCTGTACAGTGCAAGGAATGTAGGTGTGAACACAATGTTGAGTGCAGACTGGTGATAGAAATAACCGCCCCCTGCCATGGTGGCGTAGTGGCTATGGCGTTGTGCTAGTAAATCCGAGCCTGGCGAGTGCCACTTTTTGGTAGTAAATAAAATCACTCATTTTGCCAGGTGCCACGTTTGAGCCGCAGTAGCTGCAATCTGCTGTCAGCAGGCGTCGCATGCTGGCCTGGGCTACTCTCTTGAGCCCAGCAGCCAATGCTCCATAGTTCTGGCTGCTATGTGAGCCATGTGTGTTCAGGTTAAGTTTCACAGTGGCAGTGCATCTAGTGTGAATGCTTGGAATAATGAGTCGCGTGTAGCTGTCAGGTTGATTACAAGTGTGCCCGAGTGCAGGGAGAATGAAACATGTCAGTTTAAGCAGTTCACTCATTTCTGGTCTTGATTCGCTGAGTTCTGAGCTAGGTTCCATGGATCGCCTTGATTTGATGAGACAGTGATCAGTGACGGTATTTAAGAACACAGAAACACTTTGTTCTTGGAGGCTTGGGTGAATGGTGATGCAACGAGCAGAAGTTCAGTGCGTGGGACTACATTTCCAGTGTTTACCTGTGGCTCAGATACAGTAAACCATATAAATTTCTTTACTGTCTGTTCAGGAGCCGATTTTATAAAGACTTCAACAGGAAAAGAAGGAGTCAATGCCATTCTGCCTGTTGGAATCACCATGGCTAGAGCAATATGGGATTACTACAGTGACACCAAAATCAAGGTCTGTAACGCCAAGAAAGTCTACGGCCCATTTTTTTTCTTTTCCTGTACACAAAAGCAGTGGAAGATAAAAGGTGATTTGCTTACTAATTGACCTAAATTTAGTTTTAGAATTTTGAGCACATGGAACTCTGTTGTAAACGCTAGGTGAAATACCAAGGAATGTTTTGTACTGCAAATTGTAGACCATGAAATGCGCTAATCCCTGCTTGCTGGTGACTTTAGGTGACTTTAGTTGAGAAAGAAATGTGCAGCCTTCAGTCATGATTTTCTCCGAGGGTAGGTCATCTTTTGGGCACGGGAGACAGCAAGAGATTTTAAGGTATGTAATCTGTTGCTCTAGGTTGTCATAAAGTAATGCTTACCCAAATTTTTTTATTGCTTCATTTGCTTTAGTAAGTATAGTTGCTGACTCTGTAATCACAGTATGAAGCCACGGTTCTTCAAATACAAAAAAATTGTGGCTGAAACTCTCTTAGGTGGAATTATCGTAGTGCGAAGCATCTATAGTGGTTCCTTATTAGCGAGTTAAACATTCTTGCTTCTCTTCTGTTAGACTAGGGTAGCGCTGCCTATCCCTGGCTGTTCTGGCACATAACATAGAAGCAACTCTCACTTTCTTTGGTTGAGGCATGTTTGCAATCTTTGTAAGATTACAAGCAGCTGTGGAAAGTGGCGAGCAGGACCCTGCATACAATCATTGCACCAATAACCGTGTGCCTCCACACCGATTACCTATGTAGTAGCTGAACTCCTAGTGCATGAAGTGGGTGGAGCTTCGAACTTGGTTTTGGGTGATGTGGCTTTCGTTCCCAGAGGACTCAGGACCCCCAAATTATTGTATGGTCATGTGACTTGCCTTAAATGAACCCTCACTACATAGGCAATACAGACTGGCTAGCTTTAAACTCTTAAGTTGGCTTATCACATCACACTCCTCACAAAATCAAGAAATTAGGTTTTGGATAAAATTTCAGTACTTAACTACTCCATGTATTCTCATGATTTTTTTATTATTGTACACATTATTAGGTTTATATCAAAATCGTAGCATTATTTTGCTGCATTTGTAAGTGAAAGATTCATTTTTTAATGAGAACCGAAGAATTTATGATGACCTTGTGTGACCTTGCTCAGCGCTCCTCATATAATGCTTTGCATTAAAATTAATGAATTGTGCCATCTTTTAGTACAACCAATCCAAAGTGCATGACAAATGGAGCTTGGCATCAGGTGTGTTGGACAGGATTTTGTGACATATGGAAAGAGTTGGAGGGTGGGGGTTATGTGATATCAACGTCGTGTGGGTTGGTCAGCTCCGTGCTGTGGCAGCAGGGGCCACTGTTGTGGTCTTGCAGAAAACTAAATGATGGGATAACAAGTACGCGAAAGAGAAGCAGGCTTACCAGAAGACTATGTTTATCCCAAATTGAATGCTGAAAAGTACGGAGTAAAAGAGCAAACATTTGCTGATGCAGCTTGCAACTAGGTTTTGCTAACACAGCCTGTCTGTGACTTGCAGTCACTGCATCACATTGACTGATATACATTAGGGGATATTGATGCGAGTTGGCCCCTGCCTCTGATTTTTATGATGTGCAGAGAGGCCCTTGTCAGCACACCCTAAGCCACAAAGCCATGCTGCACTTGAGCATATTTTGAACCGGTTGCATTAAAAAAGGATATAATTAATGATGTTTTTGTATGTTTGAGTGATTGAGGCAGCACACATTCGTTATGGCATAGAGAGATACTAAATGATGGAAACAAAATCGAGATGCAAAATTGTTTGTTGGCACTGTAATGTGTGCCGTCTGTCTTTGATTGCTGCTGATTACAGTTTAGAGTTTCTGTCTTTCATATTCTCATCTCCTTTAATGCATTGACGACATGTTTGTGCAACTTATTTGCCTTTTATAGGTTGGCTTTAAGCCGGCAGGTGGAATCAGAACAGCAAAAGATGCACTTCTGTGGCAGTTTCTCATGAAGGAAGAGCTGGGAGACGATTGGCTCTTTCCGGACCTGTTCCGCATTGGTGCAAGCGGACTGCTGGGTGACATCGAACGCCAGTTATTCCACTATGCAACAAAGCGTTATGCTTCACTCAGTGAAATGCCTGCATGTTAAGTTTTGCTTAGAAGACCTACATTGGCGGTGTTTGCTTTAGCGTTTTCCTCGCATGTGTAGTATGCAAAAACTTTCATGTGCCTTGTATTCCTACTTGTTCATAGAATATGGGGCAGCGTTCCCATAGTGGAAAAGTTATATATGTAGTGTAGTTTTCTGTGCGCCATTGATGTCAAAATATTGTGGGACACAGGTTACCATGAGAAAACTGAATTACAGTTAAGTATTCGCTCGCAGCCGGAAAATCAGTAGAAAATGGGAATTCCAGACTTGGGAAACATAAATTTGTTAAAAAATTTTTAATTAATCTTCCCGTAAGTTTTTGACACCAACTGCATAGAATTTGGAGCATTCTCAGTATTGCATTCATGCAGTTTTCTAGTAGCTGCTGCGTTGAATAAAATGCATTATTTGTTTTAAGTTTCATTTCATAGTGAGTTCGCCAAAACTGCCAACTCGAGCATGGTCTACATTGACTTTGCTTGGTCTACGTGAAAATTGGTGCTGCTAATATAGTTAGCAAAAGAGCCTGCACTTGTTCAAGTACCTGAAATGTCAATAAAATATGTGTAGTTTTATGAAGAACATTGTCACTTTTCTTGATTAGGCATCCTTGTGACGTTCATGCATGCTTGCCTGCAAACTGTTAGTCTACTGTGAAGGCTCAGACCTCGGTCTTCAGTTTATCATAGTCACAGTGACATTTTTGCAAGTTTTCATCAACACCTTAGATTCAAGTATGTTTTTGTTTCAGTCTTTAAGCCATACGATTCATTCAAGAGGTAACTGTGTCAATAAGCATTTTGCTCCCAGTGTTGCCTCACTGGTTACCAAATTCTGTTACTGAGCAAAGAGCCGCAGTTCAATTTTTGAGATGGTGGCCACATTCTAATGGGTGTGCAATGTTAACATGCTCATGTACTTTAATAAAGGTGCACATTAAAGAGGCACTAAATGTGAATATTAAGTGGAGGTTTACTGGTATGTTGCACTCATGGAATATCAAGGTCAGTCTTGACAATGCTAGAAAACTAAGCAAGTTGGGATGAATTTATGGCAGAAAGACAGCCCAACAAATCAAGGCATGATGGAACACAGGCAGCGCTTGTGATCCAGTTCTGTCTTGTGTCCGTGTATTAAATTCTTCAACTTCTTTTCCATTAAAAGCACAGTTTTGAATTTTATCATGAGTTGCAGCTTCGGGAGCTAGAATACATGGTAAATTGGGATACAGGGGACGATGCTGCTTTGAACTTTGCCTGCACTAGCAGCCCAAGCCATCTCAAGTTTTGACACTGTGCGCTCAAGACCAGTTAAATGCTTATTAATAAACAAGGACTACATTGCAGGCTTAGAGAACCAGATTCAACACACCGAGTTTTGAGAACTCTTTGTGTTCAAATGTGGCCAAAGCATGCAAAAATGCTTGGAAATTCGTGACATTGCACTTGTGTACTGGTGCTGGAGTTTGGTTGAGAAATTCGAAAAGCTTAAGTTCAATACTGGTGGTTTGTGCAAGTAGTGCAGGATAAACACAGACAAAAAAATTTCAGAGAAGGTCATGCATAGTGCTAAATTTCTAACCCTGTTTTACAGACATAAACAGTGCACCATTTGGTAGTGCTGCCAGTGCATGTTCAATGAATTTCTACAGCAGTCATCTCTGCTGCCGAGTGTGGTGCTGTCAGCTAAATTTAGACAAAACCAGGTAAAATTGTGAGATTATTGAAACAGAAATGACAGCTACGTTTGGTGACCTGCGTGTCTAAAGGCCTTCAATCGCATGTACTGGCCACCCTATGAATGGTATACGATTTGCCTCAACAATAAAGCACATGAAAGTTAGTGTTACATGTGTCACTCTCTCTCTCCGCTTGTGCTTTTTTATTGGTGCTTCCTACATCAAAACTTTTGCATTTGTTGTCTTGGTTAGCAAACAACCTTATGAGCCAATTGACTCAAAAGAAACACATGAAGGCATACTTGATTAGTCTAAACTGTCCTAATGTTGTTCTCTATTAACCCTTCAGAGAGCCTCATATGGTCAGAATTAATTGAGAGCCCTTTGTTATGGCATCTCTAATTGCTCTGTGCAGCATCGGCAAGTTGGGCATGTGGACCAGGGCCAATATTCAAAAAATTTTTCTTATTTAAGTGACCGACTGTCACCTGTACTTGGAAATGGCCGCACTGTCCACTGGAAGCAACACGTCCAAAGTGTCCTTTCCAGTAAAGGAAGCAGGTGCCTGCCACATGACCGTGTAATGCCCAAACAATCAGTGACTAATCACTCAAATCTTTATTTGACATTGTGGATAGACATCTAGGGAGCACAGACCAAATGACGAAAAAAAAGTCAGAGGCCTGTGTAACACAATCACAGTCTTAAGCTGGAGGAGCAGCTCCATAGGAGCTCCATTTTCAGTACCACACACTAAACGGTTCTCGCAGCGACGTCTCTTTGCATTGTTTTCAGAAGAACGATCTGAACTGTCCACCCGGCATCGACTGCGAGCTGCGGCTTATGCTGCGACTTGTCCTGCTCTCTGCACATCAGTCTGGTGAGCCCAATGTTACTTGGTTGCAGCCGCATGTGTAGCTCTGTGATTCACTTCTTCAGCAGCAGTTCGTACCTTGCAAATGGGCACCATAATGTGTACCGAAGAGTAAACACAGGTCTTGTGTCCAAATACCGGTAAAAACCCACTACGGAGGATTGGCCAAGAAGGAGGCAGTTTCAAGTATATTCAGACTATGTGGTGCACATGCCGCATTCCTTGACCCGTGTCAAGGTATGTTGCTGTTGCTGATGATGATAACGATGGTTTATTGGCATCCCTTTCGAAATGGGGTAGTGACAAATAGTCGCCTAGCCTGCTCGAGTTAACCAGGCCCAGCTACATGCAGCATGCAACTGCCGTATGCAACTGCTACATGTCTAGACACCTGGTGAAATATAACAGAACTGCAATGCAGTTTGTATGTATTGATGCTACGTGACACACGTCACATTGCATGTCAAACGACATGATACCATGCTAATGATGATGATTTAATGGCATTCCCTTTGAAATGGGATGGCGACAGTCACCTAGCCTGCTTGAATTATTCAGGTATGCCATACATGCGTTCATTAGATCAATATTTAAAGATCTCCATAGTATTTCTCTTCCTCAACACTTGTCTATCTACCTTGTACTGCGACTTATGCCACCTGGTGTAGTAATATGCAACTGCAATGAAAAAGGCGTATGTATAGACGCTATATGGAGTGCCTCTCGCATCGCAAGACAAGTGGCCCAATACGATGCTAATGATGATGATGATTTAGTGGCATCTCTGAAACGCGGCGGTGACATAGTCACTAACCAGGTTGATTTGACAAGTGGCTCGATACGATGCTAATGATGATGATGATTTGATTTAGCGGCATCTCCTTTGAAACATGGCGGTGGCATAGCCACCAACCAGGTTGATTTGACAAGTGGCAAGATATGGTGCTAATGATGGGGATGATGACGATTTAATGGCATCCCTTTTGAAACGCGGTGGTGACATGGTCACCTAACCAGCTTAGATTTCATCAGATACATAACACATGTATTTTTTCCAGCTTTCTCGTATACCTCTCCTTAAACTTCTTTTTCTTCCTCAAACCTTCTTGAACTGCCTTGTATCGCTACCTGTGCATCTGCTACATGGCGTTCTACCTGGTGCAATACTATGCAACTGCAGTGCAAAATATGCACGTATCGACGCTATGCGGCGCGCATGTCACATCGCGCGTGTCTCCTCGTGCGCTGGGACGCATTTATGGGGCCTTTCTTCCGCTGCATGCTAGCAAGACATGCCGAGCCACCTCGTTCGACAAGGTCTATCTTCCGAGAAGAGACTGCTCAAGTGCGTATATAGTGTGGTTGCTACCTTTAATCCCGTACCTGAATGGATTTCGCGTCTGGACGCTTGTGTTTGTTTGCCAGAATATTGAACTTTCACTGGACTGCGTACCATGTGTGCATTTGTTTGTCATGTATGTTCAAATGTAATGTAACAATATTGGTCTGACACTACTCATTGTTCCATGCAATAAAGAAAAAAAAAGCGCTGGCGTGGCTCAGTGGTGGAGTAGCTTGCTCTCACGCAGCGGACCTGAGTTCGTTCCCGGCGGGGACTAGGTTTTTTTTTTCTAATTCCCGGCGATAGCTGCTACGGACACTGGCAGCAGAGGCGACGGCGGCGGACACCATCGCCAACCGAAACCGCTATTGCAATGAGCCCAAACAGCTTACGCTGTGAAATGCCCTATAAACGCGTCCCAGCGCGCGAGGAGACACGCCACGTGACATGCACGCCGTGTAGCGCCGATACGTGTGCATTTTGCATTGCAGTTGCATATTATTACACTAGGTAGAACGCCATGTAGCAGATGCACAAGTTGTGGTACAAGGCAGTTAAAGAAGTTTTGAGGAAGAAAAAGAATTGAGAAGAAAAAGAAAGTTTTAGGAGATGTATACAGGAGTTCTGGAAAAAGATATGTATATTGTGTGCCTGATTAAATCAAGCTGGCTAGGTGACTATGTCGCCGCCGCGTTTCAAAGGGGATGCCACTCAATCACCATGATCGCTAGCATCGTATCGGGCCACTTGCCTTGCGATGTGAGATGCGCCCTGCGTAGCTTCTGTACGTGCGACTTTTATATTCGAGTTGCATATTATTACACCATGTGACGCGCTACGTAGCAGTTGCATGGCGGGTCCGAAAATTGGGTTATGGGAGTTCATCGCGCGTTTCCTTTTTCTTTTCTTACCTAGGTAGGACATAAGGCATGATAATAGCAAGAGCTTGTTGACGCAGCCCACCACCCCGTTCCAAAGGGGCTGCTCATAACATCCATACATCCATCCATCCAGCATAGGTAGCCGTACAAGGTAGACAAAATCTTGAGGAAGAAAAAGAAGATTATGGAGATGTATAAATATCTATGCAATGAAAAACATGTATGACATATGTGATTAATTCAATCAGGCTAGGCGACATTCAAGGGGAATGCAACTAAACCATCATCACCATTATAGCACCGTGTCATGTCATTCGACACAATGTAATCTAGTAACGGTGATTCGACACGCGCTCTGACATGCGCGCCGCGTAGCGTCGATACATACATACTATGCATTGCAGTTCTGTTATATTCCACCAGGTGTCGAGAACGTAGCAGTTGCATATATCAATTGCATGCTGCGTGTAGCTGGACCTGGTTAACTCAAACAGGCTAGTTGACCATTTGTCACCGGCCTGTTTCGAAGGGGATGCCAACAAACAATCATTATTATCATCGACAGCAACGTACCGTTTCACGAGTGAAAGGATATGACATGTGCGCCACGTAGTCTGGATATACAAGCTTGAAACCGCCTGCTTCTTGGCCAGTCCCCCGTAGTAGGTATGCGCCAGTATTTGGATGCAAGACCTGTGTCCAAATACTGGTGGACTCTTCGGAATACGTTACGGCGCCTCATCGCAAGTTACGAACCATAGTGTTTCCTACAATATACTAGAGAGAACTCTGGCGCTGCAGTCGTTGACCCACCAAGGGAATAATGGGAAGTACATGGACTTGTGTGATCTTCGTGCTTGTGCATTAAGAGGTTCTTGTGGCTTTGTTTATTACGCTTTATACGCCTTGATTGTCGTAAATTTCAGAGCCATCTATACTCTTCCAAGTGCAGAACACGCTGCGATCACGCATAATCGCTACTAATTGCAACGATTCAGCTTGTCGACGTGGCCAAATCGAAACGTGCCAAGCGTCTCAAGGCACTGGCATGCCCGCGATAAATTCATAACGGCGTTTCACATCGCTTGTCGATTCATGAGTCCTTGGCGCAATGGTTTCAATATTAGCCTTCTCTGCTATAGAAGTCCTGTACGTGCTCGAATCCTGCCATCGGCCAATTTTAATAATGTCTATTGAAGAATTATTTATTACGCCGTACATTGTTGAAAATGACGAGCTTACAAAGTCACGAAGCCGTTTGAAGCCAGAAGGACGAAGCTTGGGCAAATCCATGTACTTCCCATAATTCCCACGCTGGTACAGCCGCTCCCATTGCAGCTCCCGTAGACACTATCGCCAGAGTTACCCCTTCTAATTATTGTATGAAGCTCTATGGTACTAACCGCTGCTGAAGAAGCGAATCATAGAGCTACCCGAGCGGCTGCAACCAATAAGCAACCTCGGGCTCAGCAGACCGCTGTGCAGAGAGCAGGACAAGCCGCAGTTCGCCGTCAACGCCGGGCGGACTGTTCAGATCGTTCTCGTGAAAATGACGCGAAGAGTACATTTCCTTAGAGTTACTTTAAAGTTTGTCTTCGTCATTTTTTTTTTTTTTGTATCGTCTCCTTGAGTGGCGGTAGCTATAAACGCTTATACATGCAAGGGCCCCGTAGTGCGTTGTGCCGAAAATGAAGCCGCCCCTCCAGCGTATACGCTGTGACTGTACTACGCGTGCCGCGCCAGACCTGTAACTTTTTAAATACCATTTTTGTCCTTTCGGGCCATCCTTTGGTGGGCAGTGGCGAGAGTGACATTTATATTATCGTTGAAGAGTTAATTACTAATGTAACTTTACCTGTACATTTCTTTAGAGTTCATTTAAAGTGTTTATTCCTCTTTTTTTTCCTATCGTCTCCCCGAAGGGCTGTTGCTAAACGTTGATACGTGTAAGTGCGCCTATTTATAATAGGTGTCGTTAACAGAAATACTTAATTCGGACCGCATCGGGACATTCTGATTAACTCTTGCCTCAATTAAAAGTTAAGCATCTGCCCACGTGCCATGCGTACCGGAACGGATACGGTGAGACAAAGCATCATGGATGAACTCGAGAATAGTACAGTAAAGAACACGACAATCAAACCAGTAGAAGACAAGAAACAAGATGAACAAACATAACGACCAAGGGAAGCACTTTCAACTAGTAAAAGCGACCGCGGCTAGCACATAACAGTTCGAACCTTCCACAAGGCAGCTTACTAAAAAAAATAATAACAATAATAAATAAATGTTTAACGCAGTGCGCACAAGAACAAAGAAAAGTACGATCGTTCTGCCGAGACACCGCACCTTTGGAACAACAAAGCGCCAGGCACTTCTCCACGACCGGCACACAATTTGATGTTGATTCCTTTCGAACACAAGTGGCCCTTTGAAATACGGCACTCACCCACCACTAATGGGTTGGCCAGGGTTTGCCGTGGAAACGTTTGACGTACCATCCATCGCATTTGCAGTACTGGAAGAAAGGAACAAAACGTACTTCAGCAGATGCACGTGTAGCGCAATACAACAGTACTGCCTGTAATTTTAAACAAGTGTTAGTACTGTGAGACTGGAAAACAATATTTAGAGATGCCTAAATTGAGGCAAGAAATTCGCAGGCTGCCTAAGATCCAATCATTCTTACACGATGACTGGACATTATTCAGCCGGAGTTGTCTGTGCCCCACGCGTTCGCTGAGCAACCGATGCCTCTGCGTATTAACAGCGACTCTTTTTACGACATTTAATCGTAACTCTCCCCATTTGCATCGGACGTTTTTCCCTGAGGCTCCCTTAAGGGCTTTTATTCCTGATACTAGGAAGAAAAATCCATATTCGATGATCAAATAGTGAATTCCCGAATCGAAAACAAATCGAATAAATAAGACTATTTATATCCTATTCTAAATTTGAAATGCTCAGAGGGATGGATGGACACAACTTTCTTGTACGTCCGGCAAGGTTTAACGCGACCTGGGCTCAGGTCTCCCACGGGGGAACGTCAAGGCCCTGCCTCAACGCCGCCTCACGGGCTTGCTGGACGCCCACGTCTGGATTCCGAGGTCTAAGCTGCGCAGAGCGGCGGCCCACTTCGACGACAGGGTCTCCGGAGTAACTGCCATCCCTCCTATAACTACATTGCACTCCCACAGCATGTGTTTGAGTGTTGCTGGTCCTTCCTGGCACAATCTGCACGTGTCGTCCTGAATGCTCAGACATTCCTAATAAAAAGAGGAAGGCGCATACCATATGCAAAACTGCGCGAGACAAAAGGACTCGTTCTTTTACTTCGTATGATCGCATAATTTTAACCTACTTAGACAGTTGATCATTCATATCTGTATCAGCAGACATTTTAATTCACATTTGCAAAACACTTCATTTCACTTTATTTTCATAAAAAAATTGATAATAGTTTTCTCACCTCCCGATTCATGGCCGATCCCACAGAGTGGGTTGCGCCATTTCACCGCAGAACAAGAATAAGAATGAAGCAGGGTGCTCGAAGAAGTCCAATGCGAAGACGAAGAAGATGAGAGTTGTTGTTTTCGTTAGCCTGCCTTTCTTCGCGCTCTGCACTGAACACGCTTTTTTGAAGCGCAGATCCCTGATGTCCCCAGAAAACGAATACATCAGAAGTAAGTGAATTTTACAGGATTTATAAATTACTGCGTCAGGCGTACAGCAGGAAAGAGTAACTGTGGAGGATAGCATGCGTCATGACGTACAACTCCGTGCAGCCATAGAAGAATTGTGCAACGTAGCACTGCTTTGCAATGTTTTGTGCTTTTTTCCCCGCGCACTTTCATTCCGCAACTTTTTGTCCTTTTTTTTTTCGTTTGTCGTGTCACAGTCAGCATGCCCGTCTACAGCTTCGTTTCTAATTTGCGTACCCGCCACTATCTATGGACTGATACATTCTGTGGCAACATATAAATGAACGTTCATAACCTCATTGTGTAACAGCTACACCCACTTTGCCACAGAGTAAAGAAAACTAGAAGGGAGCGTCACGTGATAGGATCGAAGCCAGAAAACAGTCGGCCCAGCAGATGATCATGTTACGCAGGTTTAATTCGAAGCGGTCGATATCAAGATCTGTGTGATAATCGCATATGAACAAAGCAATTGACAAAAATTCCTAATTAGCTTACGTGATCAACGTCATTAAATTGCGCTATTGCGAAATCGAAATTCAGGCAATACGAAAAGCATAACGACTTACTAGAAATTTTCTGGCCTGCGTTTTTTTTTTCGCGCTCTAAAAAACGTTGTTTAGGGTTTCGTTCAGCCGCACAATATCAGTGACGCTTATTTCTTAGACCTGGTTCTGGCAACAGGATTTCTAGGAAATGGGCATGCTGTGTTCTCTGACGGGGGGCAATTTCGCACTTACGGCATACCTCTTAAAGTTTGGCAATTAAAAAGTAATTGGTGAGTTTTAGTTACCTATTGCGTCGATTAGTGACTATCGCACGCATCCTGGCATCCGCCGGCGTGACTGAGGTCTCACAGTATTCATCTCTACTGTGCAACAATCCAGGCTGCAGTAGAATGGCTTATGTAGCACCGAGTGTTGACCGACAATGTATAGTAGCAGTGAACGCGTCTCTGCTGTGCGTAATAAAACAGTAAATCACGACATAAAAGCTGTATACATAACATCGACTAGCGGGCACCTCTAAAGCACGCATACCTCCTAATGGAATAGCTCACAATATCCAATGGCTTCTTTGATTTTCTGATGTTATTTGGGCTACCCTATGCCACCTGGCACGGACCCATTCTTTGCCGATCCTCCAGAATGGGTGTGTGCCACGGTGACACAAAGGGTGTAGAATCCTTAAATATATTAAGATGTGTGCAGTGCTTCTCTAATCAACATGATTCGCACAGCCATCATCACACATCGCCTTCGTCCATGTGACATCGCTGCGTCGATCTCTCACTCTATACATTTGCATTTCACCATAGCTGGGCAACGGTGTAGAGCATAAACATTGCGTGGTATTAAAGTTGGGACTTGTGCGGTGCATGAATATCGCGCGCGATTACACGTTTCGTACGTAGGATAACCATGAAGACAATTGTACGCATCATCTACTTGTACATAGTACTTAAGGTACTTTACAAAACCTTCGCTTCACGTAGATTACATGTGTGTTGGACCTGCAATTGTCTGTTTTTCCGGCACAGAAGAGATTACGGATCTGTGTGGGAAGACGATGAAGCTGGCCGCTACCGAGATGAAGTCTGCAGTTCTGTTGGAATGCAACAGACTCGACGAGTCACTGCGGGACTGCAAGTGGACCGTGACCACCGCCGTGGCGAACCAGTCAGTCGTCATCAGTTACATCTCTCACAGCCTTCGCACCAGCCTCTTTTCCGAGATATGCATCGACTATGTGAAGGTACGGTTGACTGAAGCCAACGCTGCGAGCGCTGCTCAAGTAGTGCGGTCACAAAAGTATTACTCCGCGCGTACCGCAGTGCAGTTGTTTTTTTTTTTACTTGCGATGCTTTCTACAAACAAACAAACAAACAAACAAACAAACAAACAAACAAACAAACAAACAAACAAACAAACAAGAAATACTACTCCATAGACTACAACTACAAGTTGTAAACGTAAGGTTACGTAAAATCACTATTAACTTTATGCTCCTGTGGCTGCCAGTATGCGGCGTACTATGTTTTGGTCGCGAGCGTGAGCGGAGAGTGAGGCCGCTGGTCGCAGAAACGTTTCACTCCGCTCTTTCGGTGGTTAATAGGTTCAGATCTGCAGTGATTTCAACGTAATATAACTAACAACGTGTGAAATAGGTTCGATTTTCGCCACCACGAGATGTATTTCAATCCAGTGTTTTCTAATGATACATTCAGCAGGTCGAAATCTCCCATATCAAAATCGGCTGGTCAGAATTCAGCCGTCCTCCCCTTTCTCAGCACTTCTGTTACTGTACGCTGATTTCCACTGCAAACGCCGCGCCCTCTGTGAAAGCCGCTGCAAAGTTCGCGCTAGGCGCGGGCTCGATTCCACCGAGCGTCGAAGAAATTAAAAATATCTTTTTTTTTGTCCTTTAGAGCGGCAGTCAGCCATGGAGTTACCGAAGGTGGCGTCAAATACGTTCGTCGAAGAGCGGGACGCACCTACTGGCAGATACCCGGTCACCTACGTTGGCCCGATACCGGGGTACAAACCCGGTGACGTTGGTACAAACCCGTTGGTACAGACCAGCTGGCACATACCCGGTGACCTACGTTGAAGTGCAGTACAGACGGAGTGGTACATACACAGTGCTCGAAGTGAGCACGAAAAAAGTAATTTGGATGAAAGATACATTGAAGGACAGTACGTACCCGTGCCACATACTCAGACCCGCAACGCCAGTGACCCATTTCGGCGTCAAAGAGTTTCGTTCAGAGCGGCACGTAGCTGTACACAGTGCCATGTGACCATTGACCCAAGTTGGTCAGTTTTGAACCCTGTTCCCTCAGCACAGCGTCCTGACGCGCTACCCATTCAACCATGGACTACAAAGACCAAGGTTTACGAGAAAAGGCTTAGAAATATATATATATATATATATATATATAGATAGATAGATAGATAGATAGATAGATAGATAGATAGATAGATAGATAGATAGATAGATAGATAGATAGATAGATAGATAGACAGGCGGGCGGACGGAAGAATTGATGGATGGAACACCCTAGTGTTCACACAGCCTCAGCAGCACACACAAGACACTTCACCTACTATACTGCGGCTGCGGGCCCGACACAACCCACCAATTAATTTTTCATTTGTACAAAATGCGCAGGTCAGCCGTGGAAATCACACGTCTGTCAGGGTCTGCGGCAACATGAAGAACGTTGAGGTGCACCAGAACAGCGTGAACTTCACGCTTCACCTGAATCCTACTTGGGCGATGGAGATGAGGGGCACTGCTGTGTCACTCTACGTCACAGCTGGCTCTCTCCCCAGTAAGCCTCCTCCTCTTTATGATGCCACTAATCCCTATAACTTCTTTTCTTTTTGGAAAAGCTTGAACCAGGTGAACCTTTTTCCTCTTGCCATTAAGAAATGCTTAAGAGAAAATAGCACTGTAACTGAGTTTTTAGCATGCATTTCATACTTACCGTATAAAAGCATAGCTTTAACTCGTACTTTAACTATTCTTAGTTGTCTGCCCTTTTGATATCGTGGCTTTACTTTTTCGTAAATTTGCCCATTCGAAGTTTTGCAACGTACGCTTTGTGATTTCTTGAAGAACGACGCAGTTTGATTGCCTTGCTGTCGTTTATTTTTAAATAAATACAATCACGAAATATTACGATTGTTTAAGGACCTATGTTTCATGCTTGCTTTTCTTTTTGTAAGCTTGATTACAACTGGCATTGATCCTTGTATTTAAAACTCCTACTATTGTTGGTAATTGAGCAATTTGTCTAGATAATAATTTGTGTGTTTCCTGCTTCGCAAAGCAAAAATAAAATAAAGAATTAAAGACAGCACGAAACAAGGAGGGTAGAAGGAGCGCGAAAATATCTAACCTAATGTTCAAATATAGTCGCTTGATAAGTGACGTCATACAGCACGCGCTGGCCTTGGTATCACTTAATGTTCGAAATTGCCGTTCTAACGATGTTTAGCAAGGTTTTATTAGTGCACTTAGCGAAAGTTGTGTGCCTTACAGCGCTCGCTAAATGCACCAATAAGAATGATATCTCCTTATTTAACAATATCAGACTGGTATTTTATTCCTTCCTGGCTTCAGTGAGGATTAAACGGACACTATCAACAAATACTAATTTAGTTTAGATTGGTGAACTAGTATTTGAAAACTGTACTTTTTAAAATTTCGGGGTTAAGAGGAAGCTTTGGCTCAGATGCTCCTATCTAAATACATGTGAAAGGAGAATTCATTTTTCTCTGCAACCACTGCACCAAATTTGACGAGGTTTGTTGCATTTAAAAGGAAAACTTAAAATCTAGTGACTGTTTGTTTCCAATTCTTGATTTAGATTGTCAATTCTTTATTAAAAATTGGCAAAAATGAATAATTTTCAGGAAACGAAACTCAGCAAAGAAAAATTATATCACAATTCTGTGAATTGCATCTGATAGTACATCTAAAGCGGACAAATTCGATGTGTTACACATGAATCTCAAAAAATTAAATATGGAAATACAGCTTTTGCCGATACCTTGAACACAACGTAACAAATTCACGTAAGATATAAATTGAGATATCCAATTTTTCCGCTTTGAATGATCTAATGGATGCCGTTTACAGAACCGTGCTGTTTTTGATGCCGAGCTAATAATTTGTAAACTTCGTGCTTCTATTATTTTCAAACTTTCGAATTTTTGAAAATCTCTTTAACAAAACTCAGGCCCTAAATTGAAATTCCGCTTAACACAGTCACTAGAATTTAACTTTTTCTCTCAAATGCAACAAATTTCATTAAAAACAGTCCAGAGATTATCTCAGAAAAGCGTTTTAGCGTTTTACATGTATTTGAATAGGCCGCGCCGGAGTTGGGCCTGAGCTAAAGCTTCCTCTTAACGTTGATTGTTAGAAGCATGAAAAAAGGTCAACGCTCCGTTTTTGAAAAATTTTGCACCGGAACTCCAGTGCTGGTAGGTTAGTGCGAGGTCGCGGATTTTGAAACATTTTCTCGTACTTTGGCCGTTGTTCCTCAATAAGATTTCTTAAACCTTGCAAAGTTAGGTCTTGGGCTTTTTTTAGAATGCAGCATAGTTCATATTTATTTATATAAAAAATAACTACGCCGAGCAGACGCGATCGAAATTCGTGATGTCGTGGCAAGCTGGCGCGGGAGCTTCAAGATGGCGCCGCCATCTATTTCTTATTTTGCATTTTTTCTAAAACCAAGAAACATCGCAAGGACTATCTTTCTGATGTTCGCATATATGTTCACATGATTTATAATAATTATCAGTAATAAGCTTCTTCTCACGGTAAGAGCAGTTAATTCTTTAAAAACAAGGCCTTCTTTGCCTAGCTCACACGAGTTTGGCGTACCTTGGACCTGGGTATCTTGTAACCGCTTTCAGAAAAGGATAAGTGGCCTTATCCCGCCTCCAGAGCGTCGTAGCAGACGCAAAATATATCAACATGTAGGTCTCATCGGAACAAAAAGCTGATAATTAGTCTGAGTTGGTAACATTAACGATATTAGGGCCAATACAGCCGACATTTAACTGCATTGCATCATACACTTCGCCATCTCCGAGATTGATACACCCGGCATATTGGTCTAAAAAAAAAGAAAAGGCCAACCAAGTATCTACGCTAAAGTGAAGGTCGGCGTAATTGTGACGAAACACGATACAAGTGAGATACGAAACGTCCGCTTCGATTATAGCCTTTCTCTCTCTCTCTCTCTTTCGACATATCACGTGTTTATTCGTGACCGTGTACGTTCCACAGGCTCCATGGGAAAATGCGGAAATGGCTCGTTCTTCTGCGCCACGTCCGGGATTTGCATCTGGGAAGGCTTCATATGCGACAGAGTCGCCAACTGTCTGGACCACGACGACGAGCACTGGTTCTACGGAAGCACATGCGGTATAAGCGGAGAGAGCAACTCACTCTAGTGGCACATTCGAGTGGTCGTTCTTGAGCGCTCCAGCAGCGCTCCGGAGTTTGTGTGAGACGTCAACTGAAGCTTAAATGCAAGCATACTAAGTGGATTCATACGGCGATAATGTAGCCTGAATGCTAATGCTCATACTTATGTAGCTTTTACCATTTGTTTAAATGTTCCTTTTTGTTTACTTCGTGTAACCTTTTCCTTTTTAATACTATGTATACTGTCGTTTAGTGCGCCTAGTATCCGAACGCCCGAATGAACTGACATTTACCTATTGGATCCCATCTAGCCTATGACTAGGGATCTAGATACACTAAAAGTAAATTTGTCCTTGATAATAAAATAAACAAACAAATAAATAAATAAATAAATAAATAAATAAATAAATAAATAAGGACGATGACGATGAATAACGCTATTGGACCGGCTTAATATCAGAACGGAACTTTAAACCTACTTTCCACCCTTAGTAACAGTGCCAGAGCGATCCGAAACTGCCGCTAGAATATGTCGCAAGAGCTGTTAGCACCCTTTGGGTTCATATTGTCCCTACAAGAATGTCCTTCATGTATCTTTCCCGCTCTTCTCTTCTTTAACGATGCCTGCCCTGCAGCAATCTCAGTTCACGGACGGTATGCGTATATGCTCGTGACATTGCGTTTTTAGTAGAAAGCGAGCGCCGAGCGTTAAAGAAAAGAAACGCGCGCAAGCAGATGATTATTGTCGGGGACATATTTCAGGATGTTGTTAAACTAGAGTTATACGTATAATGGCAAATAATAGAGGTGTGGATTATACAGCGAACGACGCATGCAGGATCGCATGATTTGTGTTTACGTCTTAAGACACGAGTTCATTTTGTCTGCGTCTCTCTGAAGTTTCTGAGCGACCACAGCTTTTTTTATATCTTCATGATCGATAGTTTTGTTCCTTTGCGTGGTTTTTGAGCGGTTTCTGAATCTAACATTATTTCTCAGTCAACTTGGTAAAGTGCTTGTCTTTCCTTTACATTGGGTAGCATGTGCTCCTTTGTAAAGATGTTGTCTATCAATATTGCTCACCCCTAAATAATTGACCTAACTGAAATTAATTAATTAATTAATTAATTAATGAAAGCCCCCTATTTTACCATAACTGCACAGTAATGCCAATGCTGGCACTCGAGCTCATCATCTTCGGTCTGGGAATGCTTTTCGTGACCATGCTGGCGTTTTGCGCGCTTCTTCGGGACATCATGAAGGACTACAAGATGGTAAATACCCTCCCTTCTATTCGTTTCCTATTATGTCCGCTGTCGCCTAGTTTTATAGCGAGCTTTACATTCACCAGTGGCTCCAGCTACTGGTATCGCTAGCCACCAGCTCACGCATGCCACGATCTACGTATGCCGCAGAACATTTCCCATCGCGTTTCTTGCTGCTCGTGTAATGCTACTGATTCGATCTTTTCTTTTAGAAAAATGTGCAAAAGCCATCGGCGTTGATTTTCAGTGTAAGAAATGCAAATAGCCCGAACGAACGGACGAACGAGCGAATGAGGGAGCGAACGTTTTCCTTGCCGAGTGCTTCACTTACCCTTACCGCATCTAAACGTTCAGGCGCATCGAAGCTCGTGCGCAATAGCATGTGCGCATGAAAAAAGTTATAAAGTTGGCGTTCCGCGTGGAACGTGCCCAGCAACTCGGTTGCGCGAAAGGATGCGCGCTTTCCACTGACGCCTTATCGCAAGTCCGACCACCGACCGTAGACCGCAAACCACCTACCGTAGACCACAAATCTCCGACCGTAGACCACAAACCACCGACCGTAGACCACAAACCTCCGACCGTAGACCACAAACCACCGACCATAGATCACAAACCACCGATCGTAGACCACAAACCACCTACCGTAGACCACAAATCTCCGACCGTAGACCACAAACCACCGACCGTAGACCACAAACCATCGACCGTAGACCACAAACCACCGACCGTAGACCACAAACCACCGAGAGTAGACCACAAACCACCTACCGTAGACCACAAATCTCCGACCGTAGACTACAAACCACCGACCGTAGACCACAAACCACCGACCGTAGACCACAAACCACCGGCCGTAGACCACAAACCACCTACCGTAGACCACAAACCACCTACCGTAGACCACGAACCACCGACCGTTGACCACAAGCCACCGACCAACGACCACCGGCCGCCGCAAATCACGAGAACGAGCGAAAGATGCAAAGAAATTTATTCGCTTTAGAACGATTCGGCATTAGCCCACGATGCTGCCAGCTAGGTGGCTGTGAGGGGTCTAAATGAATTTGAGTGTGGCGTGCAGCAGTCAATGCGATAGTCCCAGCACTCGCCGAAGCAACCTGTAAGTTTGCCTTTGACAACCACAAAGCGTACGGCAACGTCAACGATACGAGCTGCGAACGTCAGTACTTCAAAGGCAGGAGAAGACGAAAGGTTATGGTATGGTGCTGCGTAAAGGTTGTCGTTTTACTGTAGTTTAGGGAAGAAATCAATTTTATAGGCAAAACAATTCAAAGCAAAAAAAAAAACACCTCTTACGTCGCTTTGATGCACGTGAGTGACATTAAGGCCATAGCGCTGTAGCCACCGGTCATTAAGTGACTGAATAATTAAGTTATTACTAAGTAGCGAAAAAATGAAATCAACGCGCATTTTTTTTCTGCGTAATACGAGCAAGTGTAATCGTAACTATGAGTTGTCACTGCGAATATAACTGTGGAAATTCAGAATAAATAAAACAACCGCTGTGTCTGTATTCTTTGAAGATATTTTTAAAACGTTTAGTTTAGTATAGGGACTCCAGACTACACATGCATATTCAAGTTAAGGCCGAATATATGACGCGTAGCTGAAAAGTTTGACACTAGGTGAGGCTTTTCGTATTTCGTGTCTGAGTAAGCAGAGTTTAAAAAAGGCGGTAAGTTATCAATACGAATGTTCCAAGATAGATTATTAGTAATTGTAACTCTCATATATTTGTATTTTGTAGCATTTTGCAACGGCGACGATCCTAGATTATAAGCGTTATTTACAGTTAGCGATCCTAGTTACAGTAGACAAAGCACCCTGTTGGGTATATTATTTTATTATATTATTAGGTTAATATTATTACTCCTCAACAACATTTGGCGAAGCTGTGCGGACCCTTTTATCCGCCCTGTGGCAGCGGCGTCTTCATCAACCCGGAAAATTTCAGGTCGTGCATATTTTAGTCAAACGTAAGTTAGCCAAAGAAAGAAGAGCATTTTGTCCCATCAGATGCTGTATGCACAGATCCTTGATGTGTTCAAATACAAGGAACGTATCCAATGCGTCGAACTGTACGCAGCTTTCTTGTGGTGCCTAATGCTCAGCAAAATTCACTTGTCAATCATTATAACTGTCTAGCAGAACTAGTGCCATCTGGAGTATTATATATATATTCGTAGGCTGCTGTAACCTGCGTTGTTCCAGAAGGCTTAACCAGAAGTCTATCGGGAGCTGCTTGTAAACGTAAAAAGCAATCATTTCGTGCAGGCCTCTGTGCACATGGAAGGGGACCCCGTGTCTAAGCGCGACCTCATGCAAGCCAAGCGACTCGAGGCGGCCCAATTCGACCTGTTGGCGTCAGACGAACTGGACCGCGCGTCCTCTGCGACGGCAACACTGAAACCCAGAGGTCCATCGAGCGCTGCCTCTTCGATGGGGACGCCCAGTCCCGGTCGTGCCAACGTCAGCTTTGCCGGAGGCGGCGATAAGTGCCCGGGCGAAGACACCGAGCTCGATAGGCGCTCGCTGTCCAAGTGCAAGCGTAGATTCTCCGTTGTCGCCAGGTTGACGCATGCGTCTGTCGCCGATGATTAACGGAATTGAGGGATAGAAAACTGCGTAGTGGGTGTACGGACGACCTCAGTGGGTGAAGAGAACTCGTCGGTGGGATGTGGAATATGCTACGGTTTTGTTTGGTGATAGAGAAAGAATACAGTTCGCAGGTGCAAAGTTCTAAGCAGTGACAGGCTCGGGCAACACTGTGGAGGTTTGCCCCCCCCCCCCCCCCTGTGAGTTTCTTTTGTAACAGTTCAAGCAAGCGACACTAAGTTTGTGCTTATCGTTCGCGATGTTTTATCGTGTCACCATACCAACTCGCCCGGATGTCCATAATCATCGTGGGTTTTGATAAAGCGAGTGCTTGGGCAAGTGTGCATGAATACGGTCCTCGAATCTGTATGTCCTTGACATACAAGAACACAGCCAACAAAGACTCACACTGAATGAAAAAGAGAAAAAAAATCTCATGCTTGTCTTCCTTCATACTTGTGAGAAGGCGTGAATGCGGTCCTTGTGCGTCCTTTACAGAAGTATGTCCTTGGGTGATGGACGCACCAGGACCGTATTCACACCTTCACAGCGTTCACACAAGTGTGAAGGTCACATGAGCGGTGAGTCCTTTCTTTTGTCCTTCAGTCTTTCTGGGTCTTTGTGCGCTGGCTGGATATGTTGGGAACATCTCCTTCATACATTGCATTCATTTTTTTGGCCTCCACAAAGCATGTTTCACTTCTTGTTTATGTTGTAGCTATAGGGTTTGTGCGAACTAATATTTCAATTTCGAGTATAAATGAAATATGGCTTGGTTTTCGTTTCGATAATTCTCCATTCGATATTCCGAAATATTGGCGTCTGTGGACCTAACGGATAACAAAACACTTACTCGAGTGCATAGGGAGAAAGAACTACACAAGTGGCGACGGCTGCAGGAAAGCTGCACTTGTTGAGCTGAGGCAGCACTTCCTGAGCAAACGCACGGCGCAGCAAACCTTTTTTTTTTCTTTCAACGATGTCCATTCATTAAAGAAGAATGTCTCGCCCTTAGGCAGCCTACAAATAGTTATTTTAGAGCGCAGGTCTTAGGCGCCCGTTTTGCATTGAGCGTTGACGTCCCTCGGCGTGACCGAGCGAACGCGAGAGCGCGAGGAGGAAAGTGAAAGAGGGTGCAGCGAAAGCGCGAGAAGAAAAGCGTAGTGCCGCGCCAAACATGCTGCGCGCCGTCGTCTCTTCAACGATGGCATGCGGCAGGCGCGTCCACCGATACCATATATGGAAACAAAGCGCTGCATGAAGCGGAAGTCCGTCTGCGGCGACTGCTGTGAATCGCGCCCACGCGTCACCCACGCGCTGCCTCTCGCGGTCTCCCGATTAGCGAGGCAGTGGCGCCGCACTTCCCTCCGTTTGAAACGTGCCGCACGAGATAGATTGTCCGCGGCAGTCAATATATCGCGAAATGAAAACACGTATAGAGCTGGGCTCAAATTTCGCATTAGGGAGTATCGTAATTGTCGATGAATTTTTCGTTTTCACAATCAACATGTTTGTACCTTTTCAACCAGAGTGCGGTGCTGTAGTTATCACAAATAGCTCATTCAGCCAATACAACACAATACGTGCTGTTGCTTTGTTTTATCACTGTTATTTCCGCGCTGCACCAGATAAGGCTATTTCAGTTAATAATTTACAAGCTTCTCTACTGTGCGAACGTACGGTTGTCGTAATATTTTTTAACCAAACGGGCCGCGAGCAACTTTTGTATCCTACTTCATTGGTAAGTAAAAAAAATACGCGGTATTCAATTCGCTGTCGAAGTGTATTTTTCTACATATTCGTCTTTGGAGTCAGAAAACAGAGACTTCGGTATGGGTACACACACACACACACACACACACACACACACACACACACACACACACACACACACACACACACACACACACACACACACACACACACAGCAGGCACATACATCGCTCTTACCGACATCATGTCGCCGCATGCGCGGTTGGTTGATGGAGTTTAATGACTCAAAACAACCCTGCGATTACAAAGAAGGTCGTCGTGGAGGGCTACGGATTAATTTTGACCACATGTGCGCGTTTACCGTGCATTCAAACCGTAACAGACGCGCATTTACTTTTTTTTGTAATCCACCTCTGCTGAAACGCGGCCGCTGTTGGCGGGAATCGAACCATCGACCTCGTTCTCAGCAGCCGAATGCCAAGGTCACTTAGCTATTGCGCGGGTGGTGCGCTGGTCCGTCTGGTAACGCTCGCAAGGCTCAGCAAAGTCGACAGCTGGGTGAGATGGTGAACAACCATCTTAGAATGTGGGAATCGGTGCACCAATTTGTTTAAGAGGCGTTGACTGTGCACGCCGCCACAAAAGGAGAAGAAACTGGCACGACAAGCACAGCGGTGTGCCTTGTCCGTTTGTCCTCCCTTTGCGTAGTCTACTCTGAGCTGCTTGCCGCGCTCCAAGATGGTTGGCAAGGCTTCCGGTCTTTACTGGTGGTGTGGTTTTACCCCAGTGCCGGCGACGACACATATCGCCTGAGCGCTGGCGAAGAAGGTGTTTAGAGGGTGCGTGAGAGGGGGTGGGGAATAAAGATAAGGTTCCTATAGATAACCCTTATCTATTTATATATCTAGTGTAATGAAGAAAGAAGCGGCACTTGGGCGTAGTCGCTCGCACGGCGGGCGCAAGACGTGAGAAGAAAATAGGTGATCACAGGGACGCCCTCTTGTCTGCTTCTCTCGCTTACAATGGCGCAGTCGACAGGATTCGGAGCTGTGCGGGGATGTATGGGCCGCAGGGGATGTAAGGTCTATATCTAGAGACCTTAAATAAGGACAGACAGTCTCCGGTTCCTTTACATTTCTTTATCGCGTCGTTTTGGCTATGTCGTGGTTTCACGCGGCGAAAAGACTTTCACGCTACATATTCAAGAGCGGTGACGATGTCGTGTCCGTCGACTGTCTGAAAGATGCTTTCCTGGAACCTATACCACCGCAAGCCGGATATCTGCCTGCTGCGTTTAGTCCATTTCTTCCTCTTTACATTATTGTGTACTGTTTCATCTGATCTTAGACTCGAGTTATACAGGCAGAGAGGGCGAGAGAGATAAAGAGAGAGAAACAAAAGAGGGAAAGGTAAGGAGGTTAACCAAGGAAGTCCCATCTCCCCCTGCCTGTCCAACTCAGTCCTATAGGCGCAAATGAAGCCGTTGCGTTTCCAGCGACACCCTTCGCCAGCGTCCTGAAAACATGTCCAATGGTACGACTCAGTCTTTATTGGCAGCGTACTTGTGGTGGCGCCCCAGTGCTATTGATGACCAGTATTGCCTGAGCGCTTCGAGGATGAAGTTTAGAGAGTGCGCGCGCGCGCGCGGCGAGGAGAATAACGACAGTCAGTCTCCGGTATCTCTGCCTTGTACATCGCGTGGTTCTCACTACAGTTCCGAACGCGTACTCTTCGTATCCGTCGTAAGTCACGTGCTACGACTACTAATGCACCCTAATGACTCCTTGGTAATTAACTCCTAATGGAGTGGAAGGTGTAGGTAAATGCACATTGCTTACCGTGATGGTTGTTCTCCAGTACATCCACTACGCGTAACGCCAAGGAAACTACAGATTTTATTTGAGGATGATATGTTGATTGTGGAACGCAAGGACATTAAGGCGTATAGGCATCGGTATTGAGGCTCGAAGTTGGAGATCGGTGGCAGGAGACCCAGAAATGTCGACTTAAAGGCGATGTATCGTGGTGCGTGCTGTGTTGGTGTTGCGGGTACAAAAAACTATCGAGTGCTACCCGTAATATCTGCAACTCTTCAATAAAGAAACAAACGAAGCAAGTGTCACGAGTTGGAACACTAGTGAGCGTTACAAACTCGCTTTCCAGACCAGTGCTGCAAAAAAGTCATCACACAGTCTTTCCTCGAGAGAAATTTTATTTTATGAAATATTGCATCTGATTAACAATGATCTAACTGTACAGTCGCTCTGGCTAGGCATAGACAGGACGACAAGAAACAACGTAAGAAAAAAATTGGCACAACCACCAGTGTCAAGCGCTTGTTGCAACAGAAACTTCGGCATACTCGCAGTGTAACCCTGAGGTGATTTTTTTTTTCAAGTGACAAGTTAGTCATTATTTCTTTTGTGGGGCTGGTGCTTGTTTTTCATCAAAAGTTTTTGTTTACGTAAGGAAGACGACGTCGAGAGGAGGATTACTTCAGTTCAACGTGTTGAACCACGATTTCTGAAATTTTGTTCTGTGAATGACAAATCACGTCTCAGTTTCCGAAAATTTGATCTTGCAATGAACACAAGTTGAGTGGAGACACGGCATCTCAACAAAAGAATTGCACCTATGTAAGTATGCATCGTAAACCGCGCTAGTCGGCGGTGTTATTTTGATTTTAGTTTGACAAGGTCACCTCTCCTAGCTCATGTTTGCAGGCGAATTTTAATCTGTGCCTCACTTCTACGCATGTTCCTGTGTTTCGGGCACCGTCCCGAGAAAACCCTTAGGACTCGGGAAAAAAAATAAGAAGACAAGAAGTTGCGCCTCATAGCGTCCGATGTCGTCGAGAGTTGTGCGACAGGATATACAAGCTTCGAGCGCTGGGCAAAGAGACAGGAAAATAATCATTTTGCTTCACAACAAGAGGACAGTGACACCACTTCGAAAGCTATGCGAAACGACGACACTCATCTGCTACAATCGTTCTGACTAAAGTTATTAAACACCACACACAGAAAAAACAAGGCCTTCGCAACAACCACAAGAACCTCGGGAGATCGGCTTGAAGGAACGTGAGAGGCTACTGGAGTGGAGGCAATGTTCAACTTTGCCGATAAAGAATGCGCTTCAGCGTCGACATAAGATGTCGAAGAGCATGACACATAGTGTTAACGAAACTATACATAGGATATTTTCAACCTAAATAAGTGCCCTCCATTTTTGACACATATCCATAAAGCGTAATGCATTGAAAGCCTCGGAGGAATGAAGTAAACTCGTTGTATCCCGATTTAATGTAGTTTCCTGGAAAAATATGGCTTATGTGGTCATAAGTGACCTGTTCTGTTAAATACCTCAAGATTTTGTTCACGTATTGTTACAGTAAGCACATCATCTTCATAGCATGAGGCGGATTGCTTTTCTTTCACGATACCAGAAAGTCTGTTGATGTGTCTTAGCACAGCAAGATTAACGCCGGCTCTACCGGATGGCGCCAGCTGCTCTGCCGAAGTCTAGCTGAAAAGTGTGTTACCTTCTCAGTGCAGTCTTAGTCCACACTTAGTCCCACAAAGCTCACGCAGTCGCAAATTACATCTCCTTCTCACTCTTGAATAAACTATCTTAGTCTTACGAATGTTTCAAGCGTTGCCAATTTAACGATTTCTCACTCTTGAATAAACTATCTTAGTCTTACGAATGTTTCAAGCGTTGACAATTTAACGATACAGTTCTGGTGTTCCGTCTACTTCGTTATATTTAACTTGGGCTGGGCGTTGCGCAGACGAAGCTGACATTTGCCGTTGATAAAAGCTTTTTGTTTTTGCCAACTACTCCACAAATGAAAGTCACTTGCGCGTGCAAAATAATAATCCTAATTGCGAGGATTCTTTTTTTTTTTTCTGGCTGTGTCAAGCGATCTCCGTTGATTCATTGCTTGATGCGAAACACGTCAGTGTATGCAGTTCGCTGTGCCCTCAGCTCGGAGGCCAAGTTGCACGATAGCTCTTCGCGCAACATAGCACCCCTGAGCGTCAAAAATCTGTCCAACCTTCATAGTTATGAGACGCAATTGCGCACAACTTCGACAACCCCACAAAAGGGAAGAGAAAAGAAACTGAGGAACTGAAACGGGGCAACGAGGATGCGAATGATCTTTTTTTTTTCGTTTTCATAAAGGCACCACCTATGTTTAGTTCAGTTGCGTTTACAGGATAAACATGTATACACACAGAAATAGATAGATAAATGCTGAGATGCGAAAACCGCTTGAAAAAGAAGCCTTCTTTTCTTAGCTGCCTCTGACCAACTCGAAAACAGCCGTGGTCACCTTCGAAGGCGCGTTCGGAAGACGTGGAAATGGCAATGACCGGGCAAAGCGGCCGATGTTCTTTTGGCTTGAGACATCCCAGGGTCATGCCATGAACGACGGGACTTAGAATACAGAGAACACCGGGAAACAGTGGGAGGACCTTTGCAGTGCTGCAAGTTCTACGACGTGTACGTCAGAGACAAAGGCTACTGGCACAAAGCTTAGATGTGGTCTGCGAAGCATCCGACAGCGTCGCGTGAATTACGAATGAGCCGCAGGATGCATGTTTTTGAAAGTAATGCGGCACACCGACAGATAACCATGCGGCAACTAAGTTTTTGCTTTCAGCCTCGTCGTTTTTGAATAGAGGCGCACGATATAAGCTTTCGATGAAAACGTTTCCGCGGGAGCTCTTGGGAAGTCATGAACGAGCGTGTTATCGCGTACGGGTCGTTATTTTCCCCTTAACATTATTTTCATGGCGAAAAGTTGAACAGTGAAAAAGTCGTTAATGCTGTCGCATGTCCCAGTGTGCTACAATTTGTTGAGAGGTCCTATAGTAAGACGTCGACCGAAACGTAAATTTTTTATCGCAAGGTAGTAGTGGGATCGCACGATTTGAATTCATTAGTAATTTGTGATATAAAATGTATATAATCGATTTGACGAATGGCCGGTAACACCAGATCATGAGCTCCAAGTAAGATAAGGATGTGAACCCGTATCTCGCGCCTCCGGAGATTTGCTTCACCTGTCGTCGGAAACCGCTAAAAAAAAAACTTTCGACTACTGGTTCATTGAAACCCAGTTCTTATTAGATGATGACAAAGTACTTTGACTTCAGCACGCCTGTATATTCCGCAGAGGCGTTCTCGTAGGAAGTGGGAAAACCTTAAGTCCTGAGCGTAGTAGCTAACAGGTTTGTGAAATGATCTTAGTCTTCCTCAACCATTCACCAAAGTAAGAATTCTCATCAAACATAAACAATTGTGACGCGACTGGAGAGCATTTCTCAATAAAGAGCCGGGCGTGCGAACCTCGTGCGAAAGAGCATATGTAGTTTTGTGTCGAAGGCGTTTCATCGCTGAATATAGTCAAAACTTGCATGTCCAAAGGGTTCCTGCTTTATTTAGATGCTTCAAGAAGTGAGCCGTAAATATGTACTGTCATGTCAACAGTGCTAACGATCAGATACCTATCTCACCAGTCCATCATAAACACTGAGCCTTGCGGTACCGCAACATGCCGCGGTCATTCTTTCCCGAAGCATTGGTACAGTAGTTTAGGACATATGCAGAAATTAGGGTAGACGTTTCTTCGCGCCTTACTTTCTTCAACGGGAAGCTCACGTGACATACGCTTGTCGAGGAACTTATATCGGCCGTCAGCTTCTAACGAACTCGTTTTCGGACCAGCAAATTGGCGCAAGAAATATTTACAACGCACGCTCGAAGAGCTCAGAAAGGCTAACGACATAACGCACGAGCTATTAGTAATCACACGACGAGGTTTCTTAATGATCATAACACGTAACTTTACCGGGGCTCTCTTTGTACAACGGCGTACACTCTTTTATACGAACACTGGATTATTACTAACAATTACTTCGAACAAAAGCGAGCAGTGGCAGCAGTACTGCTCGCTTACTATTGTTCTGGCCTCAGTTTTTGAGGCAACTGCCGGGCTTTCGCTGAGCCTCGCATGTACATGGAAGCTCGTCGTTCTGTTCACACGTACACTCGACGTCGTTCTTTGGTAGACGCATTCCACGATCAGTGAAACGCGATTGTGCCCTAAAAAGCAGCCTTACGTCTATCTACAGCGTCGCGCCGACCTTGGCAAAAGGATTAAAGGAACAGCGAAATCAGCGAGCGCGCGGAGCAGGAGTCACGTGGTGCGGTGACCTTGTGCAACGTAGATGAGTAGCAGCAGCAGTAGTGTAGTAGTGCAAGTCGGCGAGAAGGAGCTTGATGCCATGGAGCAGGTTTCTTTGTTTTTCTCAGCACCGTTTTCTTCTTTAGCTATCTTCGAAACAGCGCTAACCAGCGTTTAGAGATGCGTCTTCAAGGGAACTACTGAATTCGAGTAAGCCTACAGAGCTCTGCGGTCTAAGAGCAGCGTTCTATAGCAGCACTACGCAGCAGCGTGACAGCAGAAGCGGTAGTCGATTCGTGAAGTGTGCGTGGTGGTCGAGAGAGAAACTGGATAGAGGTCGAAGGCCCAGGCGATATGTGTGCAATCGTGTCGGGTGGCGTCTTGAAGTACTCGTACCAGGTAACTTTCGGCTTGGCACTGCGAACAGACAAAGACACCGGTGACAGAGGGTCCAATCAACCGCTTTCACAGATTCCTGAACGTTCAACTTTGACGTAAATGGGCCTAATGAAACGTTACCCTGAAAACTACACATGTCTTCATGCTACCCATGAACGACTCTTATTGGCGGAACCGGTGGATACGGTAACTGTGCACAATGCTATGAGAGTATTTAAAACAGTATACATGTTAGGCCATGCAAAGAACCACACCCAACCCGACAATCCAGGATGGCCGGGAAATCAAGCATCCTGCTTTGATTCTTACGTTGCCTCTTCCGCGCTCCGTACATGTGCAAACGCAGAGCAAAACAACGACAACTAACGCCCTCTGAACGCCACGAAGGGAAACCGCCATCTGCTGCTCAAGCTGTCGAAGACACCGCGTACGTGGCGATTTTCATAGCCTAATTGTAAGGCTTAGTAGTGTCTCATGACGTCATTTGTGTGCATAAACCATTTCAGATACTTTAGGACTGTTTACTTTCCTTCTGTGTACATTTGGCGTTATGGTTCTTTTGTAAGGCACATGGTGCTTGTGAGTTGCGACGTGATTGCTTAGAACAACAGAAAGAGCTAGTTGGTAAGAATTCATAATGCAAGGAAGGGTTCAGGCGTGCAGACACGGACACGAGATGAGAGAAGTAGTGGACAGCACGAACGCCAAATATCAACTGAAGACTATCTCTTGTGTCCGTGTCGTCACGCCTTACCCCTTGTTTGCATTATGGGACATGATTGCACTGACCATGTTAGTGCACCGTCCCGCTGCGGAGGGGATGGCCCAGCGGCCTTCCCGGTGGCTAGCGTCGGCGGTAGTCGCACGGTGGCAGTGTGCAGTAGCGCCGTTCGAAAGTAGCGTCACAGCTGGATCCGCCGTTCTTCGGGTGCCGCTTGATGGTGCGATGTCGCTCCTGCACTGCACCTGGCCCACAAGTCTTGGAGCAGGGACGCCACTCGCTCCACGGCGTCAGCATGCAGTCCACCGCTGGAAGTTGAGAACAGAAAGTGGGGCCAAGAGTCAGTTCACGAACGAGTCAGTTCCTCAACGCAGCGAAAAAAAAAATTCTTGCAGTTTCGCCCGAAAGGCGAAGCATCGGTTACGATGGCAAATTAGTGGAGAGCTATTCGAAGTAGGTATGGTAGTTTTATCTGCCGTATCGGTGTTAACATAGGAATGTTGACTGAATCAACAAGCATGGTGCCACGTGCGCACAAACCAACATGAACACATCTCACTCGATAACCGCGGCACTTCGCTGTCGAAACGCGGAAGTGAGGTAACGCGGCAGCAGCAGCGAGCGAATCGACCTTCGTGCTGCCGCTCGCATCAACGCGAACTAAGCCGCGAAAACACAACGCAGCTTGAACTCTGTTCCTGTCGCAGACCGCTTTCAAGATACAGCGGTGCGGCCGAATGCGCGTGGGCGTTCGGGCCGCTCGGAGTAAAAGGCGCCCCCCCCCCCCCCCGCCCCCCACCACTCCATACCCTTCCGCCGAAGCCTCGCGCACGACGGAAGGCGTCGCGCTTCCTCCCCACTTTCCTCCGTTGCGTGCGCGAGACTAAGCCGCGATAGCCAGCTCACCCTCGCACGCTTTCACTCGCACATACAGCATACGGCGCACGACGACGATTTTATTGCCCTTGGACTTTATACAAAACCTGACGGCGACGGCGACGCCGACGGCAGAAATGAGCCTGGAGTGTGCATATAATTGCTATCGCAATAAAAAGGCATTGCGAAGGTAATTGTTTCTCACGGTTGCGTAAAATCCAAATATATTTAGGCGATTGAAAATAATGATCAATGATTATATATGTACCACACACAGTTGCGAAATCGACTAAATGTCGTACCAGAGAGAATATAGTATCTTTTCCTTTCCTGTTAAAGAGAGTACCGAGACGTAATGGGTGTGTGTATTCTCCCTCTTGAAATCCGCCAATCGATTTCGCGTTGGAGAATTCTGCTCATACAACATTCTTTTTGTTTCAATGCGTGAACAAATGTAATTACCAGCTGAATAACGCGCATCCCGCTCTCTTTCTTATATGAACACCTTTTGCACTCGTCACCTTCAATGCATTCTGGCGGCGACGAATAAAAGCTGGACATCCAAATACGGACCAACAGTAATCGCAACCCCTGTGTGACACCGATATAAACGCTTACGCGAGCGCAACTTATCAGCAGTGAAACGCGACAAAAGTAGTTTGTGCAACAGGTGTCTGTGGAAGGGCAGATTCTAAAGGGGCTCACCTTTGTTGCGGTCTTTTTTCCCTGAAGGCATGTCGGATAAATCGGCATTATAACAGAGAATAAGCTCTGGACACCACATCGACCACACAGGCATACCTTTTCTCGGTTCCTTTGTTTCCGCTGAGGCAGCGATGGAATTGGAATAAAAAGAGCATTCACTCAGTTACGTTTTCGCGAATGCAGAAAGAAAAGTCAGTCTTACTGTGATTTGCGGATCTTTAAGCTAGAAAACGGGCATAAAAATTAGAGAGGGGTGGCAACGCCACATTCAATTTCTTGCACTAAAATGACGACATGCAGTATTCAACTGTGCCTCGGTTGCACTGGAAAATAACCAGACAATCGACGTAGGTAATTTCGAAGAAATTTCGCGCACGTAAATTTCCCAAACAGAGCGAACAGATTTGGAAGTTTGTGAAGACCGTACCAACGCTGCGTTTCCGGCAATGCGTTCAAAAACTGAAACAGTTTGGCCTTTATTTCTTGCGCTAGCAAGCAAGTTCTTCAGGTCTAATAAATGAAAAAGGAGGTATTTAAGCTGTTCTTCGAAGTAAAGTAATTAAGAAGGGCGTAGGATTTGGCTTGTTGGTAAAGCATGCTTTAAAGTTTGAATAAGAGCTCAAGGAAAGCAGAAGGGACAGAAGAGAGGACAGAACGCCCTGTTCTCTCTTCTGTACACTCCGCTGTCCTTGAGCTGTTATTCAAACTTTAAAGAGCGTTCTTGAAATTGTTCTTGAAAGAACTGCCCGCTACTAATCTTTGGCTAAGGGGCTGTACAGTGTTTACACACAATTTGTATTAACTTTCCTGAAGTAAACTTCACCACCAAGGCTTGATAAATAAACTTGAAACTGAAAAAAAAAATATTTGGTGCCACTCTTTATTGTCCCTTTAGGAATCCCGATAAGAACGAGTTTATAGGCGTGTTAACGGAAATGAAAGAAAGGCATGGATGTAAAATATTGCTGCACACGATAATTAACTGAAAACATCAATGCACGCAATTAAAAAAAATGTGTCGACCAAAGTCGACGCGAAAGAAGGGCCGGTATAACGTAAAACTATTCCAATCTGTTTTTATTTGAAATAGGCCATTAGCCTTCCATGATAGGTCAGAATGGTTCGAGTCCAGCCCATATTGGCGGGCGCTACGCCCAAATGGACAGAGTACAAGCAATATGTTATACCGGCCAAGGTTAACGTACATGGTATATATAGGTACTTAAATAGGGGCAATAAAGACGATGCAATTCTGCACAATGGCGCGATATTTCGGAATTATGCACATTATTTTCTCCGTTCTATTGTCAGATCTCACATTTCAAAACTTTTCCCCGGAACCTCTATTTCCGTTACTGATGTCGGGTTCATTTCATTCGGTTTCTTCTTTTTTAGGAGCATGTACGTCGAAATTGTCTTCTTCTGCGTCGACTTTGGTTGACACGCCTTTACTTTTTTTTGACCAATAGATGCGACGGATTGATCGCGGAGATAGCGCAGCCTACGATGTAATGTGGTAATTTTTGACTGTAGTGACGCTAACTACGGCCATGCGGTTAATTTCACCTGCTTTGCTATAATTATCGCTTGTTGTCTCGTTGAGACCTACATTTTGATATATTTTTCAGATTTGTACGGCACACTACAGTAACGACATCGACCGCTTTGTTAACAGGTTACAAGATAGCCAGATCCCAGATACGCCAAAATCACGTGAAGTCAGCAAAGAAGACCCTGCCTTCAAAAAGAAAGCTCCACGTCAGCGTTGAGTCTCCCTATTGAGGCTCAACTCATTTGTGTCGAGAAAAGCGTTTGTCCCGCGGTGAACAATCGGGTGAACAATTAACGAACGCAGTGCTTACGGCACGGCGGGTTCTCCTTGCACTTTCGTCTCTGGACCAGTCGCTTGGGACACGCCTTGCCCCCGTTCTGCGGGTTCAGCTTGATCATGCGCCGTCGCTCCCGACGGCCGTTGCCGCACGTCTTGGAGCAGGGCCCCCACTGAGACCACGGCGTCAGCACGCAGTCGATGACCGGCGACGTGGGCTCGTCGCTTGTCGTCGGCAGCACGTTGACCGGCGCCATGCCGTTGAGCTTGCCGATGGGCGCTGCGTTGGCCGCGGGGGCAAAGGGGCGACCAGTGAGCATGACAATGCGGGATGGTGGCGGTGGTGAGAGAGAGAGAGAGGCAGAAAGCGAGCGATAGCCGGAGAGATTAGATATGTAGAGATATTATGAAGGAAGGCTTGGGTAAAGCGAGATATAGGTAGATAGGTCAGATAGATATATAGATATATATATATGAACGAAGGCATCGGTAAGCTTTTGTCGAGGTTAGAGTAAAGGGTGCCGCGTGACGAAGATGTCGCGGCGCTGATGTGACATTCCATGCCGCATATCAACGCCACACACAAACACACACACACACACACATACATATATATATATATATATATATATATATATATATATATATATATATATATATATATTGGCATTTCACTGTTTCTTGCTTAGTATGCAGTCCTCGTAATAAGTTTTACATCCAATCTGCGGTAGGGTATGTTGATTTTTTAATTTTTTTTTCGTACCACAGTACATGTTAATCGGCGTTATTTTTTTATTTTGCTCGTATTTGTCCAGTGCGATCCACTGCTATTTAGTATTCATTTAACTCCTTGTGTCTGCCTTCCGTGCATGTGATCATGTGCTCAAGTGGCAAGCGCGCGCCCAAGCGTCAAGCGTGCACTCAAGCATGGTGTACAAAAAAAAATTGTCAGTCACTTAAGTATCCTTACGTGATTTGAATGCGAAAGCATTATGACTTCTCTAATTAGTTGGTTACGTCAACGATACGTGACGTTGTACATTGTCACGTGTAGTACAGAACTCCACCTGAATCCATCTTGCTCTAATTTGTACAAACCTTAATCCATCTTAATCCACCTTGCTCTAATTTGTACCAACCTTAATCCCCTTTAATCCATCTTGCTGTAATCTGTATTACCCTAAACCTACCTTAATCCACCTTCATTAACTTTACTTGACCTTAATTCACTGAACTCCACCTCAAGTCACCTTACTCTAACTTGTTCTCACTTTAATTCTGTATTACTACTGACGTCGTACAAGACGCTGATGACGTCCCCGACGATGTCAATTTAGTACCACTCGTTCCCTATACAACGCCGGCTTTTCTGCCTCGTGGGGCGTATAATGCTTTCGCATGAAAAGCAACAAGCAGCGGCCGCGAGTGACATAGGCGAGCAGACAGACCACAGACAAGGCCCTTTTCCACGTGCAGAGTGGTGTCTTTCATGGCGTAGCTTTGGCCCAGTGCCGAAGGCGACAGGAGTCCTTGCGTTATCTCTGCGACAGAGGCAGACGCGCACAAGAGGCAAGCGGCAGACAATGAAAACAGCACGCGACAGGGCAAAAAGGAGGTGGCGACAGAGCGAGAAGCAACAGGTGGCAAACAGCGTTGACAAGAGATAAGATAAAAATATGATAAGCAGCGCAGCAAACGGCGGAGCGCATTAACTGCAAGCCATATGTAAGAAACGGGCGAGCACATTGAAAATGCTTTGTGACCAAAAAAGAAAAAAAGAAAAAAAGAAACAGCATGTGAAACTGCGATCAAGATAACTCTACTTTGTAGCGACCCATTTCATTTTCTATTAATTTTTACCCTTCACTATAGGCTTGAACTATCATTGGAGTTTATTATTATCGTTCATTTCGTCCATTAGTCGTCCTTGGTCATTGGCTTGGGCGCCACGAGTGATTCGGAGCGGTATTTTGTAGCGATTCATTTTATTTATTATTAATGTCTCCCATTCTCCACTGACTTAATCGATCGCCACCGTTATCGCTAGCGTCGGTCGCTCAGCGCAACGGATGGCAATGAGAGTGGAAAATGAAATGGATCGTTACAAATGGAGGCCCCGGAGCGCCTACATGCATTCGGAGTTGAGAACTCGTCGAGCTGGCGAAACCGCTGGGTATTTTTCCTCGTTTTCTTTTAATGTATACTTTTAAACGCGAATGAAATTCACCTGTTGACCCAATGGAAACTGAACACTTCCTATAGCCTCTGCAAGAAACCACGCGTTTAGATATCTAGGCATTGGCAGCGAACATACTCTGGAAATGCAGATCGATCGTATTGAGCGGAGCACGCGCAATATGCAGGAGCATCCATTCGATACAGCGGAGATTATAGAAGTGCTAAGCTGTGATATAGCAAAGCGTCCGAAAGTACCCCGGCTATATAACGAAGCACTTGCATCAGATACGGTGAAGCGTTTGCAAAACTTTGAGGGCACGTGCGCTTCATGCGATCAACTTTCGTTCATAATGAAGCTAACTGGATGAACCTTGTACAGAATGTAGAGTTCAATCCCGCATTTTAAGTATGTTTCTCGTCTATCACTATGTTATCGGGACAGAGGTAAAAGTTCAGTCACTTGTGCAAGCTCGGGGCTTCACGTTAGGCCTAAGAACGTGTTGTAATAAAACCGAAACTGCTCCTTATAAATGATTCCAGTGCAAGCAAGATAAAAATTATTCTCTTCTTGCTTTATTACGTGAAAAAATATGGGTGATCTCGGTTTAGTTATTGAGAACATTGACGAATAGTTTCTTATATTGGACATGACCAAAATTCATGCATATGACATTAAAGCCTAAATGCTTGCATTCTGCTATTCCTTGGGCATATTCATGCTAAATTTGACCGAGACTGAGTCCTGTTAAATACAAGAATTTTCGTGAACATTTACAAAAACACTTTGAGGGTGAAAAATGATAGAAAAACGAAGTTGAAAGGTTTTACAGATTCTAATTACTATTGCAGCTGCGATCAGTTCGCATGAAATTTGCCCAGAATGTAGACTAGCCTTTCTAGAAGAGCAACACTTTCAAATTCTCCTTCTGAGAAGGTGACACCCTCAGAATCCCTGAGAGCTTCCTGTACAGAGCTTCTCACGGTAAGAATACCTTAAGTTGGGCGAGTTTCTCACAGGATGACTTCACCCTCACAAATAAGCCTCGCTTGTGATTTGGGCGAGTTCCTCAGAGTCTTTGTGCCCCTTGGTGAATCCCATGGACGGCTATAGAAGTAGCTGTACAACCACAACAGTGCGTAAAGCAAATCGTGTTTGTTTTTTCGGGTATACGGCACCAAATGTTGTTGTTGAGAGACTCGGACTCATTTTGGGCCTTGCTTCTGAACACAGCGAGACAACGCCTTTTCATCTGTCTGCCTTTCAGATGTAAGAAACATAGCCTTGGCCTGTGCACTAGTCGAAATTGGAGAATGAGCTTCTACCGGCTTGACCAGCCGGGGCTCGAACTTGCTTGTACTTACAGCAGGAAAGCTCACCGTCCAGGCTAAACGTGGTGCCGCGATCATCATCGGCAGATCATGAATGGAAAAATAAGGCTAGAGCTAACGTGATGCAATTACAATCATTTTCGCAGTCTTTTGGTCGGAGAAACGCTCTTATTTTGTTCGCAAATGAAAAAAAAAAAAAAAAAAACAGAACGTTGAAGCGTAACAGTGCAACCAAAATCTGAAGGAAAGAAATTATAGCCAAAAACACAAAATTTACCCTATATGAGATTTCGGGCATTAGACAAATTTGCAGTTTCAAGAGGTGTGATAAAGTTGCTGGGAACTTCTTAGATGAAGTAAAAGGCCTCTTGTTCGCTAAGTTCTAACTCCAAAAGTCATATATTTTATATTGTGCTCATTTCTGTTAAACTTAAATATTCATCATGTCTGTTAGAATGATTTGCCAATGTATGTGATTAAGGGCTTCCACTACAGCTTAGGCCTATTGGCCCAACAGTTCTCGTGATATACTGCGTTTCTTTTTTCTAAAAAAAATTCAATCGATCGAAAATCTTCCTTATACAACCATTTGATGCAGGCGTCCCTCGGACGTGCATCTATGTGAAAATTATTATTACTATAGTAGTTATGCGGGCACTCGGGATGCCGTCGCCGTCGTGATGTCTCAGTATTCACGGCGCACGCGCAGTCTGAGCATGTCGCTTTAGCAGCTAGGTTGCCAGAGAGGCGGGTCTGACGCCCGGTGCGTTTGGCTGCGGAAGAAAAACGACAAAGTCACGTGGACACTTCGCCGCCCCACTCTGCTCATTCGGTTCTGCAGTGCAGCAATGAAAAGCAGCGTTCCGCCTATACAATGGGCGTCGAACGCACACGAACGTTACAGCATTCGACTGGAAGCTTGCGCATATATACAGTGGTCTGAAGCTCTGCAGCGGAACGGGCATCAAAACTTCAAGCTACAAATACCGCCGGTTTTTTTTCACTGCACTATATATTTCATGTCGTGCATTATCGGAAGGGCGACACCTGCAACGTCGCTCACGTTGTCCCCTCGTCCCGCCAACGTTGTGAGACGCCTAATACATTAAAACCTCGCCAATGCGCATGTCCGCCTTATAAGTAGCTCAGATTTAACTATATTGTTACGAAGAGGAAGCCCGACGCACAAACGTATGTACAGCTAGTTACATAGGAAAGAAATTAGTAGCAAACGTGCTGGCACAAAGATCACAGCTCCAGTGGATAGTCTACCACTTCCTCTTCTTCTCCCTCTTGCGCACACGGTCCTGTCAAATTCACCGTAACAATCTAGTCGCGAAGAATTCCCTGCCCTCTTGCCATTAAACGAAATGTATTGGCTGACCGCTTAAGCCATAGCCGCTTAACGCATGCCAAAACAGTTGGCGCGCAGTACGTTTTTCTCTTTTTCGGCGCGCACAAGCGCGGAATTGGCGAAATGTACGCGGAGACCGCAGATAGGGCGAAATTTCGGAGAGCGGACCTTTGGCGGAGTGCAGTCACCACCAACAGTGACGTCAAAACGTGGTAGCCACGTCGTGCTTCCTGATCCCATAGCTTCTAGCGCTTCTACGTCGTCGTCAGGGATGACGACGTGGATGATCGCCCTTCCGTATCCGACGCGGCCGGTGTGTGTTGACCGCCATGAGGGCGTTCGAAGAGATGTGGGGACTTGATGGAGAAACTCGCGGTCTTGCTGAGTTTGAGGATGGGATGCGTCGTCGCTTGCAAGGCCGCCACTGGGGCAAGCGAAAACCACAGATTCTTTTTTTTTTTCTGCCTGCTCGCAAACCTAACACCTCTGCATGTGTGTTTTTACTGAAAATTAACAGGTCCCTTTCTTTTTTCTTTCGGCCTGTAAGTCTATAGCCGCTCATCTGCCATTGTCCGTTATATATACTACGTCGCTCAGCGCGTACAATGGATCCACGTACCCCGCCAACAACCTAATAAGGAGGTTTTAGTGTAGCGGGGGTGCTGTTTCTGTCACGTAGCCATGGTACCCTCGCCTCCTGACGGCGTCGCGCCATCTTGTCGCCCTAAAAACCTATTAGACCACCGCCCCTTGAGATTCAGCCATTGTTAAGCCCTCGCTTTAGATTTTAATGGTTTGGCGGTGAAACGCACGCATTTGCTTTGTTGGTGCAGTGGGAACTGATGTAGATCACTGGAAGTACTGGCACCTACCCACTCCGGTCATTGGTCAAGAACCGGGTAGCAAAATGTAAAGTACAAAATAACAGGACAAAATTTTATAATAGGTAACTTGGAACCGAAAGCTAAAGCCCCCTGCGTGTTAGTTTTCTGCTCTATCACCTTTGTAGTAGCCATGGCGGAGCCGACAGTACTAATAAATTGAAACGTGCGGAATGTGAATTCTCTATCGCAGTGTATGAGAGAGGGCGCTTCTGTGTACGGCACTAAGCAGTGTTTTATATAAACGGTGCGCATTTGAGTTCGTTCAACTCACACAGGCGTGGGCTTTGTGCGTGGAATTCCGAAAGCTGTTTTAAACACGACGTTCGACAAAATGTTTTTGTGTGAACCGTTTCACCTGGTGCTTCTGGAAGCGATGGCGCATGACAAATGTAACACTGGCGCTTTGTGCGGCAACACAACTAAGCACGGTGCAGTTCATTATTTGACATTTTAACGCCGACGTTGAAATGATCATGTTGAAGTTTAGCACGTGGGCGAGAAGGACGCTGAAGTACATTGAATACTAATGCTCAGAAAACTACGTCTATGCGAAAACAAAAGTTTCATTTCGCAGTGTTAGTTTTTTTACGCAGTTAGATTTAAGTGGCCACATTGTGCGATATTAGTTGTTGCACAAGAGCATTCTTTAAAGCCCACACAGAGGGTGCCACAGCCTGCTTCGCTAACATGCGTGTTCTGTTTATTACTTTGCAATTAAGTGCGAACTGTGTCATATTATATACATGTAGGCTTGCGTGGTCTGACATTTTTTATGCATTTTTTGTTATATGTTTGCACTTTGTCGTCATGGGAGAGAAACTGTTTGTTTACTAGAGGATTTCACTGTTCTGTCTCTTTAACTTAACACTTCCGTCGAAGAATGTAGCGTATTTTTGCCTTAGACACACCACTATGCCTGTTGGTTATGGGTCCTAACAGGTGCTTGCATATTTGTAAGGCAAATTGTATTAGTAAAGCAAATAAACTTGAAACTTGAATCTCGGTGCCTTGACGACTGCGTCACAGTCGAAAATACTTAAGTAAACAATGAAGAGGAAAGAGTATCTACTTTACGCCGCATAAGTAATGATGGAACAATACGTCGACTAGAGAATATGAAAAGAAGCTACAGAAGAGGAGAAAAAAGTGGAATTATTTTGGTTAATGCTACGTGACCAGATCTCAAGAGCTGCGAGCGAGATTTTTCGGCTAAATCACCGCTAGTGTTTTCTTGTTGCGCCTGCTCTCCAAAATATTCTTTGTGACGTCGCCCAATGTCCTCCCGCTTGGGGGCGTTCGTCTGTCACGCAGACGGCGTGCCTTCTGCCGGTGCTCTGAATGGAGGCGACTGTCGCATGAAAAAAGAGCAGACGACTGTCGCATGAATTAAGAGCAGACGAAAAAAAAGAGAGAAGAAACAGACAAAAAATTAAGTGAGGTATAGGAGCAACGGCAAAAAAACAAAACAAAGAAAGGGATATCTGGGTCACGTGACCATAGACTTACGAGCATGAGCTTTGTCCGAAGAGATTGTAGTCATGCACAAAGACAGCTGCGTGAACACTTAGAACGCTATGCTTCTTACATTTTTCCCTTCTTTTTAACACACCGAGCAGAAAGACCTCCCTTTCTTCTGCAGCAACAAAGCGCAAAATGGATCTTTAAAACGCCGCTGGGTGCATCGCACGAGTCTTTTTCTTGAAATACATTTCGTTTCTTACCCCAAATCTTTGCTTCAAGTGTTCTTTAATGTTAACACCTTACGGGCATCGCCACTGTATGGAGGCTTATAAAATTACACACACTGCACACGGCCTTGAGACATATCGCGTTAGACTGGCGCTTTTAGGGCTCTGAACAACAGGAGACTAAATGGAGCAGCTTGCGCAGACTCGGTGCGGCGTTCGCTGAGAAAAGGTTTTCAGCGAGTTAACAATGTAGCTCTTTCTATGTGTTAGCTGATATCTGACAGCTGGACTAGTGTCGCAATCTTAGCCATCAAAACCAAACATAGAGAACATGTGGAATGTAGGTGTGTAGCGTAAATGAAGCTGCGAAGGGATTTATGAACTTTCCCAATGGTACAAGCTCCATTATATATAGGGTGTCCCAGCTAACGTTAGCCAAGGTGTTCAACGAAAAAAAAAATGGTTAAAGAAACATGGTGCGGGATACGATTTCAAGACCTTAGGTGTTCAATTGTCGTAACGCTGACGACCGAACATCGTAGCTCTCATAATTGTATCTTGCACCGTGTGTTCTAAATCTTCTTTTGTTCGTTGAGCAGCTCGGCTGTAAGGTTAGCTGGGACACACGGTAAAGTATTATTGATTCCCCTATACGCCCGCTCGGCTAAGTCAGGGTGTACTTAAACTAAGCTTTGTTGACATATGGAAATGTCAGTTCAGGTTGCGCGTTCACTGTCGTTAGTAAGAGTTTATTTTGGCACACAGATAAAGCAAACTGAAATAGCTAACCCTGATACGTTGCTTAATTTTTTTTTGCACACTTGTAGCCACATGTAGCAGTATATGCGTCTTTGTTCGTATTGAAACACTGAAAACTATAGTCTCTCGAGTCAATGGCAGACGACGAAGTGCTGTCATTTGTAACTATAATATTGCCTTCTTACAAGCTATAAGCGAGTGCTTCTGGTCTTTGCATAATTAATAGATCTTTTGCGATGTGACTAGTAATACCAACCGTAGACAGCAGGGACAAGCAGAAAAAAAAGAAGGATATAAATTTACAGATTACCATAGACTTCGCCACGTTTGTTTTCGTCCAAGATATGGCTTACCTGCAGATAAGATGGCGGCTCAAGGGGCCGCACAAACGTTTGGAAATTCAAATCACTCGCGATAGAACAGTGTCCGACGTAGCGGCGCTGTTGGTATAGGAGGCCATTTAACTGTACAACGTTAGACTGCGTGCCCTGAGTCAGAAGTGACCACAAACGGGGCGCTTCCATCGATTTGAACGTGTTGTTTGAAGATGCGATTTGAACACACCTTGTCAACATCCCGTGTACAGTTTCCCTGATGAGGAACGAGCACCGCAACATTTGTTGACTCAAGATGTTAAAATACTTTAAATACTACAGAGTTCTTTAAAATTATTTGTTTAGGTGGCGCCTGTCACAGGGAAGCGCACTTTTTCATGCAGTTAATCCTTGTTCACAATCAGTGAAATAGAATGCTACGAGAAAGACGTTATATATGGGAAAACACGTATGGTCCACGGACATGAATCGAGTTGTGCTAAAACGCAGTATTAAATTCGCGCTGTTAAAACGTGTAAAACTAGGCGACGGCTATGGACAGAGAACGTATGAAGCAGGCTTTGCTAATTATTAGCAAAATGTACATGCCGGTAAACACATTAAACTAATCAGCTGCTAAAGTGTAATCCAACAAGGAGGCAGAGAGAAAGAGAGAGAGAGAGAGAGAGAGCGAGAGGAGAGAAAAACAGCGAACGACAGAGTGGCGAAAAGGTGTTGTGCATGTGAGCGCTCACGTGATATTGTGACCTCGCACATTTTGTTGCACTCAGCATATCGCTCGAATCGGTTCCTGTTGCCGCGGCATCCTCCGTATACAAACTGCAGGCACATCCGCTTGGTGGAGTCGTAGTACCAGCGCGGAAAGTAGCCCCGGCACGGTCCGATGTCCTTGGGCAGCAGGCAGATTTCTGCGAGGGACATTGCCAGCTGTACGGCACGCGTAATCTAGTATACAAATGCTCACAGCCACTCCACAGAGAACATATACCACCTCACAGCTACTCTACAGCGTGTCGCCATTGTGAAACGTTTGCCACAGTAGCTGAGCGGGGCAAGAGGCTTCAATCTGGATACCGAAAAAGGATTGGCTTCAGTTGGGTCGGGTTTATTTATTTATTTATTTATTTATTTATTTATTTATTTATTTCGTGCACCCTCAGGGCCAGAGGCATTAAAGAGGGGAGTGGTTACATCAAATACAGGGCGAAGGCCCTGAGGGCGAAGATGTGCTACACGTGTCTGATGTCTACGGCCTTGTGTCCGGTTCAGCGGTGCTAGTAACATGTTTCACAGCAAAATAACAACAACAAGAAAAAAAAACAAGTAAAGGCTCCAAAGACAGAAAAAAAAGTCTGTTCTGTTGTTTATTAGATGTGGCAGTATGGGAAGTTTGGCTTAAGAAGTGCCCGCTCTACCAGAATCGCAGTTAAAGGCAAACAAAAATCACTAAACGAAAGAACAATTCACATGTAAAAGTATAGAAATAAAACATTTCAGGATTGCTTAGAGTAAAGGAAACTCGAACTGCAAAGGTGGTAAGAGCTTGACAAAGTTGCCGGTAGTTTTACGTAAAAAAAGGTAATTCAGAGCCCGCGAAACGCGGTTCTGTTATGCCATGGTGCCCTTACGTTTTTGTTGCTACTGGAAACCAGTTCTTTGGTATCCACCAACTATAGAAATAACGCACCTTACTAAACATGCTTCAGAATGACAGCAACCAACTATAGCCCATCTAAGCACGGCCGAAGAAGAGCGCAACTTTTCAAGGATGATCAAAATAAAACGAGCATTCGCATACGTTTGAAAGACGCAAGGCATGTAATTTCTATTCCGCAGGCGTAAGCACGACAAAGAAGCGCTTGTCTTCAAGTCTGCTCTTAGAGTTATTATTTATCCAGCCGACAACATGCGCGATAATCCGGAGGCGGGTTAACCTTCTCGGGATATATACACCAGCACACTGCGCCACATACACCTAACCCACAATTAGTCCGACCCTTTCGCGTTGCTCTTTGTTTTGAACTAGGGACCCGTAGCGGCTTCGAAGCGTCAATTAGATATGATTTGATGCTTCGAACCTTGGGCTGGTGCTCTTGCAATGCTCATCATGCACCGCCTTCACCAGATGGGCTCATTAGAACTTTAGAACTAATCTTTACAAATGGTAAGAAAGAACATCACCGTCGGTTAGCACTTCTTTCTTCGTATTTGTCACACGGGGCACATTCGATCACGATCGAGCCCGAGATGGATGGAATTCATATCGCGATTGACTCCCTTCCTCAGCCTGCGCAGAGGAGCCAATCAGGCTCCATCGCGATCGAAAGTGCGCCGTATGACGCCGGTATAAAGTTGGCGCTGCTCTTACCGCTATGAATCTATGCCAACTCGTGTGCCGCCTGTGCTCTCTTAAGCCCGTCTGTGAGGGCAGTGATTCTAGTCCAACACAATTCCCTTACGCACCGTGCGCCTCCTGGCTGTCGATCTTGCAGTCAGCGTTCTCGGCCATGCAGGGGGCTTTCTGAATCTGCTCCACGTTGCACATGGCCATGGCGGCCGCCATGGCGTTGAGGTAGGCCCGAGTGCGGACCTTGATTCCCTTGCCGCAGGTGGCCGTGCACGGAGACCACTCCGCCCACTGGGTCACCGCGCAGTTTGGGTCCAGCTGCGAGTGTTTGTGCGCGGCCAGAAAAGGAACAAGTTGGGGAGTCGTACCTCAGCGGGGACGTGTTGGCATCACTGATTCCTGCGTATTCGGGCTCAGCTCCGAGAGTATCATCTGTCGTCAACGATTTATACGCTGCAGCGGTATACTATAGATGAATGGTCATTCATCACTGTTCATTGGTGACCGTGGCAATGCTCTGCTCACACGAATGAGAGGTTCAGAATCGTTAAAAAAACAACAACCCTGCATGACCTTACGAGCAACGAAGTGATGTAGTTCTTATATTTCCGTTGCTTGCAGTGAGATACATATATATTTAATTATAACGTGGGACATATAGCCACGTTTGTACGCAATTGTTACGTATTTTGGGAGGAGGGATGTGCCACCGCCGGAAGATATTGAGGCTGTTCATTCCGTGTTCGTAGACTGTGATTCATGTGCACTCTCTGTCTTCAAACGATCTATACACATCAAAATTCATCTATGGATAAAATGTGACTTAGTAATCTCTTCTTTGAATAGAGTGATCGTGACAATTGTCTGCTCGCACGATGTGGGAATAGCATTGGTTTGAAGGACTCTGGGTCATCTTGTGAACATCGAAATGTAACACTTATTTCTCCGATCGATTCAAATTCGTTGGAATCTGTGATAAAGTACTATATATGGGTTGTGTCAAGGCTCCTCTGCCCGTTCAATGTGCGTTTTTAAAATGTTAAATTAGGGTTGCATAGTATATTTCTGTTATTGCACACAGGTCAGTGCTTCTGTGCACTGAAGTTTGGCGCAACAAAAAGGACGTGGTTCATTAAACTTATTCAGGCAGTACATGTGTTTTCACAAGTCATAAGCAGCAGAACAGATGCGGCACAGTTTCACTCTGTCCGACTCATTCTGAAAGAGAACGCTTGGCTAGCGTCTCAGGCTATAGTAAGATAATCTGAATCTGTCCCAAACCCAAAAGAAAAATTATACACCCCATGTCTAATGATCCTACATAAAAATTTTACCGTCTCAAATGTTCGCTACCCGGACGAAGGACAAAATGAAGTGGACATCCACTTCCTTTTGTCCTTCATCCGGGTTGTGCTGCCCACCCCTAGAAACATGTTCAGTCACCAACTCCCCCAACTTGCTGTGCTAATACGAGCAAGTTACATATGACCTCCATTTGAACGTTATGGGTATCCTATCAAAAGAAAAATACGTATACGGATTTTTAATCAAATAGAAAAAAAAACATGTACACGGCCGGGTTCTTATGTGGGGCCCAGCATGTTCACTTGTAGTGGCTATATACGGGGCCCATGTTTTCTTTTCTTTTTTTCCCCATAGGGTGTGAACGTGCTGTGACAGCAGCGAGTGGAAAAGACACACGCACCACTTCGGGGGCGTCCTTGCAGGTTGGCATGTCGGCGACGCACATCTCCTTCTCCATGAGATCGAGCGTGCAGCGCTTCCTGGCCATGTGCTGCTTGTACTTTCGCTGCCGGATGCGCACGCCTTTGCCGCAGGTGACGCTGCACTCGCTCCACTCACTCCACGGAGTCGTCTCGCAGCTCACGCCCCTGGTAAGTCACGTGAGAATGTGCGCTCGGCGCATGAAAGGGGGTGCTCCCCATCTATGCACACACATTTATTTATTTATTTATTTTGAAAAGGCCCCGAAAGGCATTACATAGGGGGGGGGGGGGGGATACAATTCACACATGATATGTCAACGCAATAAAAACGACTGAATACAACAATCAAGCACAGATTTCGGTAAAAGGTACAGTTTGTAAAGAAAAAGAAGAAAAAGAACGGAAGGAAATTAGGGTGAAAGTACAGGGTACAATTCACATTTGCTATAAATGGCACGCTGACCACTCTCCACATCCACTCTGACCACAATTGCCTTTTTAAAGCTTCAGTGTCACATTCATCATCATCATCATCATCATCATCATCATCATCATCATCATCATCACCATGCTATTCGTATGTCTACTGGCAGGACGAAGACCTCGCCCTGCGATCTCCACTTATCCCTGTCTTCCGCTAGCTGATTCCAACTTGGGCCTGCAAGTGTTCTAATTTCATCACCCCACCTAGATAATCTCCTACTGTCCACGAATGCGTTTTCCGTCCCTTGGTTCCCATTCTGTAACTCTAATGGTCCGCCGGTTATCTACCCTACGCGGTAGATGGCCGGCCCAGCTCCACTTTTTTTCTTCTTAATGTCAAATAGAATATCGGCCATTCCCGTTTGTTCCATGATCCACGCCGCTCTCTTCCTGTCTCTTAACGTTACCCCTAATATTTTTCGTTCCATCGCTCTTTGCGCGATAGTAAACTTGTTCTCGAGCTACTTCGTCAGTCTCTAAGTTTGTGCCTCATATGTTAGCACGAGCAGAGTGCAATGAATGTGAGCTTTTCAACCACAGTAGTGCGCTCCCAGTGAGAGTTTGGTAAGGCCTGCCGTATGAATTCCAATCCGCTTTTATCCTTATGTAAGTTTTTGCCTTATGATCAGGGTCCCCTGTGAGTAATTGTGGCAGATTACTGGGCAGTAACTTTAAGTAGAAGTTACCTGTACGTTAAAATAATTTCTACATTAAGTAACTCTTTGGTCCTAAATGAAAATCATTTTTAATTAGAGTGAATGCAATATAGAAACTGCTTCTATGTAAAAAGCGGCAGTTTCGAATAGTGCATTTTCTTCTTCTTCTTTTGCCCTGTCAAATAGTTGCATCGCAGTTGGAGCGAGTCCCTCACGTAACTCTAAAATTTAGGCGCACAGAAACGTGGAAATAGCTTGTAAATAACAAATTTTGTAATAAGACATTCGGTAAATAATACCATGCTGGGAGACATAGAGGGCCGTGCAAATGACACGAAGCCTGCACATGCCATTTGTGACGTCACATGCAACTTGTCAAAGCCCGCATAACGGTAAACTACGGAACAACGCAAGCTTCATTAAGCACATGTGGCGTATCGGATCTTCCAGCTAGCTATTTGTCACACTGACAGTCATGTGGGACGATGAGCGAAACGAGAACATGGTAAAAACGGCAGCCAACGTTTCGACAAGTGGACTGTCAACTGGGCCTTGAAAAAGACAAATCCACTGTTGGCTCCCGCTTTTACCTTGTTCTCGTTTCGCTCATTGTCTTGAATTTCCATCTCCCGCCTTCCCCGTGTTTTCCCTGACAGTCAGGTAACACACTTATGCACCCCTGATTGTTTTGGCCAATCCTCCTGCTTGCTGCTGTGCCAAGCGTTTCTTTCCACTGACATACTTCGAGTTTTTGACTGCAACGATCTGCTTGTGCTGGCGGAAAAATATTCCGGCGAACACTACCATTGGACACCGTCTTACTTCTTGTTTCGTGAAAGCTTAGAATCGCGGAATAACCAAGTCAATGTTGTTCTATCCACACATACTGAGGCAATGCAAAGGCTCGAAAAAAAGAGAAAAATTGAGCCTATACTCTTGAGGAACTTCGAGCTGCCATTTATGTGGCAGACAGTGAATTCAGGGAATCAGGGCCTGTATTCACGAAATGTTCTTACGCTAGTAAAGCTCGTAAGAACAAAAATGATCGAACACGGACAGCCAATATATCCTTAGCGACGGCTGCCGACCAATCAGAAAAAGTTCTCACAAACAAAAGTCTTTGTGAATACGGCCCCAGACTACTACATTTTCACACACGTCTACAATAATAAAACATATGCGTCCAAAATAAAATGATACTGTGTTTCTTTGTATACATTTGCAGTAATAAGCCCAACTCTTATGTACAATAAATATCGTGTGACATATGTACCGTAGTTATTTCGCGCATGAAAAGCATCATTACCTCTCGCCACAGTCACAATTCTAGTTTGCCAGAATTCCCAGAATAAGAAGAAAAGGACAAAGCTTACTAATCAGATAGCAATGCTACTTTTCGAGAGCGCCACTGGACAAAAACTCGGGTGTACCTTATTTCAGTGGGTGGCTGTATAGTCACGTTAGATTAGCCCACGTGCTTACGAGGAAGCCAACAGACTCACCAGGAATGTGTGGAACAGAGAAACTCATTGCGCCATGCCAAATTTAAGGTTATATATTTGCAACGTTTTAAGACAATTAAGTATTTCTCACTTTACTATGGACAAGTTGTTCAATAGGGAAGCTATCCTTGCGGTATAGAACTGATCACGTTTAAGTAATTCCTGCAGAACTGAAAGCAACGCAGTAGACGAAACATTTCATGCCTCAATCTCTGCACATGAACTAGTTTATGACAGAACAGAACAGTGGCATCTTTGGGACGTTGCGAAGGGACGTGCACAACATAATTTTTAGAAGTCTTGATGGAACAAGGTTATAACAGTGCGTTTTGAGGACAGGACACAGAAAGAATGCACACAGGACAGTCGCCGACGACTGTCTGGCGAATGTCCCGCGTGCACTCTTTCTGCGTCCTGTCCTCAAAACGCGCCGTTATACAACCATGTTCCGTCAAGCCAGCAACCAACTAGCCCATCTAAGTCTGTTAATCGCTTTGGGAAGTCGCGATGCGAAGGGGCATGCCTCCGATAACGCAGGCCACCACTCACCCGGCGCAGTCCATCTCGCACACCTCCCGGTCGACCAGTTGCGTCTTGCAGTTGAACATGAACGCCTTGTCGCGCATGATGAAGTTGCGCGTCCGCGTCCTCACGCCCTGTCCGCAAGTCACGCTGCAAGGCCCGAAGCTGGACCACTCGGTGACGGCACACTCGGCTGTGCACCGTGACAATAGAAAAGCAAAGAAATGAGATCGTGCACGCGTCTTCGCTGATTGGCTGTCTGGGTGGCCCCTGTAGGGCTCATCCTTCTCGCACCACAAATTGCTCCCCGTATACGTCTACACCGAGAAGGTGCGCTACGCACTGGACCGAGGATACAGCTATAGCTCTGGTACTCACAAACGTGCACGTTCTTCCTCGACATCTTAATGATGATTATTATTATAGTGGTAATGATATCACTATGCTAGCCCGCGGATACCATGGATTGGCAAGTGTTCCTGCTACATGTTCATCACAGGCATGCGCGCCTGTGAACCAGCGGCGTGGTCACAGGCACTATGCCTGTCAGTCACAGGCACAGTGCCCGTGAGGAAGAAACTTCTATGCCTCAATGCATAGATGTTTCTACAAAAATTTACTAGAGAGCACTGCGATCGTTCAGCTAACCGTGGCAATTATGGTTAGGACACGGGCTTGCCCGATCTTCGTGTTCGTGGCTTCGGACGTTCTTGCGGCTTTGTTATTTTTGCTTTATCTGCCGTTACGGGCCCCAATTTCGAAGCAATCCTATCTTCCTAAACCCGAAAGGCAACGATGTGCCACGCACACGCGCAATCTATGCGAATTCTGGCTTTTGTAATCAACGTGATGTTTCGGCCAAAAATGACCGATTTGCAAAGTCACAGAGCCGTTTGAAACCCGAAGGACGATGTTTAGACAAATCTACGCACTAACCATCATTCCCGTGGTGGCCGAACCGCCAAGCTTCCAGATCCCGTAGACAGTGGCGCCAGAGTTTCATCTAGTGATGTGTCTAGGAAACTCTATGCCCACATGAGCGCATGCAGTATACCGCCGGCTCATTCATGCTGTCACGCAGCGCGATCTGGCGGCGGCCGCATGCGAACATGCTTGGCAGTAAGGGTAGCCGGCAGCAGGTAGTCGGAAGCAGCGTGCCTGTAACCCAGTGATGGCCGACACGTATCGCGCCTGCGGCTTCATCTAAAATGTGCATGTTGCCACCGGTTTGTCAGGCACTGATTGTAAGAGGTGATTGGCTATATTGGTCGCCTGGTAACCAAACCGAAGAACGCCGCTTCCGATAAGCGACTGACTAAATATTAGGCCCTGCAATATCGAGCATGCTGTGAGGTGAGAAACTGTTATGGAGAGGTCACGACATACGCGCGCAGCTATGGTGACCACAGGCTGCGATCCACTCGTAGTGCTTTCGCCTGCGCAAATATGGGCCGCAAATGCGCTTCCTTGCCGGCCAATCAGGCCGCATTCATAGCTTTTCCTTCGTAGATATATACTCTTTAATAACATTAGCATCATTGGCATACTGTCTAATAACATGCTAATAAAATTAGCGTCATCACGATTGCCCATGACATCTGCTCGTAACCCTTTAGTGAGTACGGGCCGTGAATGCTATAGTATACCCCTTTTGCAAACACCCACTGCAAGAAAAAGAAAATATTACATAATAGTGAGAAGTTGTCCGGTAATTCTGTGAGGTCCCACAGGAGTAATGATAACACTCGACTTAAGCACATTCAGAAAAGCTGACGGGATATCGTTGTGCTAATTGCTCATTACTCTTTCGGCTGGATACAATGTTACAAAAGTGTCAAAGCCCTAATCTAAAGGTTGGAACTGACAGCAGAGTATTGAGGGTATCATAACATGACCGAGAAAAATACGGTGCTCGTAAACGGTATAAAGAAAGGGCGGGGAGAAAAAAAGAAAAGGAAGGCGGATTCTTTTACAATTTGCTACTTGCTCGCAATTACGATATTACCACCTATCCGGGCATGCTCGCCGACGTATATAGGCTTTGCGATGAATAGCGCGAAGCGTTCGTGGCACACACTCCGTCTTTCTCTGCCGGGAGCGCAAAATTTATGCGCGAGAATTAATCAACTCGAGGGAAAGAGATCAGGTACCCTACAATCCACGTCAGCTAAGGAAAAAAAAATGAGACTAATGATATTCGTCGCAGTGCATAGGGAGGGACGTTCTGGATTGCGCTGTATAGGGGCTCTTGAACGCAAGCAATCATCCGGGGGATTACGGCAGGGATTAAGGGACGTGTTCGCGCACCTGAGGCAACAGCTGTGCTCCCCCTAATCCCGTCTTTGTTGCGGTAGCCTAGAGACAACTCGCCGGCCCCCCGTGTATAATATAACGCGAGTCCCAACTTTCGGTGATTGAGGAACGCTGTAAGCAGAGCCTAAGCCAAGTGTTTCATCTTTTCGTTTGTTCGTTTCGTATGTCGCTCTGTTAGCGAATGTGGGAAAGAGATGGCAGACATTACTTTGTTTCTTTTTTTCTTCTATCTCTGTGATTGGGTCGAAATGTGTTACAATCGTTCGTCCCGTTCCATTATAGACCTCTTTAAATCTGCGGTATACATTATTTGCGCAGTGCGAAAGAAAGGAAGAACTTAAGCGTTTGCCTGCTATTGCCTGCTCTTAATGATCAAACAGTCACTCTTGTTATCACTGCTATTTGTTTGGTTGTATGACTTTTTAATTTCCATGAAACTGCTGGTAGAAGGGCTGATCGGGTGAAGACGCGAAACCACGTGAACGTAATAAAGCAATGAGGTAGATTACATAACACGTGCGGTGTACTTAAACGAATAAATAATACAAATCAAGGACCATAAAAAACATAAGCACCATGTTGCAGCGAGGTTGAGAGATAAAGTCACCAACGGCATCACCAAAGGTTTTTGAGCCGTACTGTTCACAACCGTTACAGAGGAGAACTGAAGCAAGACTGCGAGTCGGCCTAGTTGGAACAAATTCATCTTAAAACTTATTGTGCGCAACAAACAGGGACGAAGAATAGAAGAAACACAAGGACATGAGAGCGCTCGTCCTTGTGTTTCTTCTATTCTTCGTCCCTGTTTGTTGCGCACAATAAGTTTTACGTTACAGAGGAGTGCTTTACTGCCGGAATGCTCTCATGTCGTCTTTGATTATCACCGTTTGATCACTGCACAATTCTGCTCAAGTGGGTTATCCGGTGACATCATGATTGCCAACATTTGGTATTTCATACGAATAAACGATTCGAAGAACTTGAGCCTCCAAACGCACAATTATATCAGAATATGTCCTTGAAGAATCCATACGCCGAATATTCTTGTAGAAAACTTAATCCATGTTTCGCATTCTAACGACCAGGCTAAATATACCGGTGTTGGCTGTGATATGGTCAAGTCTGCGTGGTCGCTTAGTTCCTTCGGACAGGTTTTCTCAGAACATTGGCATGCCTTGCTACATAAACGCAAGCGTACTTAGCAAACACTAATTCAGTCAGCTGTTTAGGTTTTTTTTTCTATTTAGCTTTCTGGCGTGGAATATCGACCTACGGTACGTAACATCATCTCCCCCTTCCTCCCCCAATAAATAAATGTATATAGAGCGATACACGCAAGTTTAATTTTTAAGTGTTTCCATTCAAGAAACTTTTTTGAAACACTTCTTTAAACGTCCGCTACACACACCGATGTATTTTTTTCTTTACAAAGTGTTGACCGATGAACACCAGCTCGATTCGAGCTCTACGTTATTCATGATGTCAACATTGTTCAGTTTATTGCCAAATTTTTCAGAAAAAAAATACACAGGCCAGCACTCAGTAATGCAGAAATAAAAAAGTGGTCAAAAATTCGTTGTCTTTTTCTTACCGGATATATTTTCCAATGTCGCTTGAAAGAACACAAATAGAGGAAGGTCAACACCAGAATGCACACTTTAGAAACAAAACAACACAGACAACGCTTCTGCACTCTATATTGCGATTCAGTTGAGCACAATAGATCGATATGATTGATGCGGCGCTCAGTATTACAATGGTCCATAATAGGGCTAACGTTAGCGCGACTTGTTCTTTTTTCTTCCCCCCCAGTTGTTGGGTTTTAATTTTTTGTTTTCTTCAGGTCGAACACGTAGCTAGCCTTTAACAGTGGAAAGCTTTTCAATGAACTAAATCGAAGTTTACCGCAGTTATCTTGCTTTAATTTTTCGAGCACGTTTCTCGTTGTTGGACGGAATCACCATAGCAGTAATCATGGCGCAATCGCGTTCTCTGTACACATTGGCCGAGGCCGGGAGTGTGAGGAAACTTATACTGGGGTCACGTGCGAGCCAAGGCCACTACTTCCCGTCCCAAAAATGCTCTTACCTTGCTTCTAGATGCGAGCCAGTTCGGCGCCGCGCATTACTGGAATATATTCCTTAAAAAGGGAAAAATCATCGCCTAGAACACTCAACGGAGTAGAACTAAAACAGTATTCCTCCACAACTCTCACTGTGGTCATTTCGCACCCCGTGAAAGGCTTGATGATTACTTATTACACTACAGCGCGCACAAATGACTAAGGGGGCAGGCAAGTTAACAAGCAAGCTGTAATATAGTACACTAAAATGAAGTACATTCTTAAAAGGGAATAAACGTGCAAATATGTCTATAACTGACACCCTTACACCCAAAAATGTGCAGCGGGGTTACTTATAAAATGAGTTACACCTTTATTCACCTTTAAGGGTGCAAATTATTTTGCACTGTCGCGGAGAAAATAAAGGGCGGATAATTATCTGGTCATCTGTGAATTGTTAGCTAAGAGCTCAACGCCGCCGTGGATGTCCCTTTGACGTCATGGACCACAAAGTATTTTTCTCGTGCCTGTTTTAGTTTTTAGGTTTTTTTTTTAATTCAGTGTAGTCCTTCTTTGTCAACAAACGAGCAGAACTAAACCCAAGTAGACGGTGTCAAAATACATGACGTCACAGAAATCGCCTGCGAGAACTTCATATCTCATACACACCAAGAGGGTGCAACAGCATTCACAGCCGTAAAAAAAAAAAAAAAAAAAAAAAAAAAGAAAGCCAGCGCGACTCAAGCGTATGGCCACAAACGGCCGTACTACCAATGGTAGGTTTATAGTACAGAAAAAAAGACCCCAAAAAAGTAAACAAGGATGTCGTTGGCGGCGCTGGCTAACACTCCCAGGGCTCCGACTAAGTACATAGATTTGCCCTACAGGGGCTATGCGCTGACGTCATCGAAGCCGCCATATTGCACAGCCAGGACGGCGCAAAGCCGAGCTTTAGCTCCATGCACTTGTTTCCAGCAGCACAGCGGAGGCTGTGAGTAGGACAACAAAATGGCATTCGGTGACGTCACGTGCCTACTGCCTTTTATTTGCTTGGCATCATAGTGGGCTTCGTGTGGTTCGCTACAAAAAAAAAAAAAAAGAGTATTTCGATTGCCTGTTCTCGCCTACTGTAAGCGTGACTTTGATTAGTCATCGAACCCATCCTGACATTTTTTTTTTTTTAAAGCGCAGCGAAAGGGTGAGACCCAGAGAAACAACATCACTAGGGCGCCTATACTTGTTACGCAATATTGTTATGGAAGGATGAAAAAAGACAGAGGAAGAAGAAGGATTACGAGACGCCGGCTGCTGCGTGTTGTTGGTAGTCAGCCATCTTAACCCCGTTGACTCTGCTTGTACATACATTTTAAGTACAGCCTGTCTATACTCCCAACATCCCCGTAACAGTAGTTACGAGTCAAGGGACGCTTTCTGAGGCCGCATAGCAGGTGGAGCCTATTGCGCGCGGCAAGCGCTGATATCACTCACGCCTCAGGTCGACGGGAGAGGGCGTCTCCAACGGCGCCGGCGTGTTGGGCTCGACGTCTTCGTCGCACGACTTCTCGTAGATACGCTGCCTCGTGACCGTCAATCGGGCCACGGGCTTCATCGGGGCCCCGGTGGGGTCGTAGAAAGGCGAGTCCGGGTGGTGTGGGTGGCTCGACGAGATCTTCTGGATCCGCTGCTGGGGGGATGTGGCTTCGCGCTGACCCTGGAAGGCGCGCGGGTATAGTCGAGGAGCGTTACCGCGTCGAATCGGACGAGCAAGACCTATCCACGAATTATCTACCGCCGCCGACTTTGATTGTACTTGGTAAAGGAAAGATATCTTCGACTGTGATGAATTGTATACAAAGCATAGCTCAGCTTCAGCTCGACCGCTCAGCTCCTCTCGCGCAATAAACCTCTCTCCTTCTCTCTTTGTATAGAGCTCACGAAGCAGTACGGCTTTGTGTTGGCGCATTGGTATAAGCGTGTTTGGAGAGCATCTTAGCACCAGCAGCTGTGTATCGCAACTATTTATTTATTTATTGTACGTAATTTCGGCCCGTCGTCACTGCAGAAAGGAGTGGTAAGAAGGCAAGAAATGTGCACAAAAGCAAATTAAAATATGTGTGTGTGTTTTTTTTAGGAGAGAGCGCAGTATGTTGCGTGCGCAGCTCTACCTCCTGCTCCCAACATCAACTAGGGATACATAACGCTGTCTTGCAGGTTCGCAATTGACCTGGTGTGCTGCATAAGCTTAAATGCCGCGAGAGCATTATCTGTAAAGGCCGAACTGCATGTGCGCCTTCCGGCACGCGAAAGCTCGCGCCCGCGCGCCTTGCGTTTGTCGCGCCTCGCGAGGAATGACGGTTTCAACCTACAAGACGCGCGCCACCGCGCGCTCACTTGGCGCACTGCTGTTGCCTTAGTAGACACCGTTTCGTATTTTTCTGCGGCAGCCATAGCACCGATATTTGTCAGGAGAAGTTATCTCTGCTCGCGCCGCGCTTCGACGTGTACGATCTGTCCCGCACCATCTGCGCATGCGTAGTAGGGGTGCGGGCCCGCGCTTTCCCGCGTCGGCAAGCGTACTTGTAATTTGGCCTTAAGAGTGCAATGAGCAAAGGCTCGACTTGGGATGTTTAGACTGGCTTGGGACTTCGTATGAAAGTGATCCCGTTACAAGTGATGTCCCGAGCTACAGAATCTGTCATTTGGGTCATGTTACGATTTAATGCTGCATTAGAAGGCATAAATCCAGCTCACTTTAGGTAGAAACCAGTTCAACTGACAGTTCCACTAACAGTTCAACAAAACAGTTCAACTGGCAGTCAACCCGGGTATTATTAGTATTTCAAACTGTCACTCATTGTATCATTGGTGCTTGAGCCACTACTGCCAATGATACTACTACAGTTACCATCATAGCGCTACATCTGTCACCACGACTACAATAACAACTACTATAGTACCACCAGTATTTTTATACAGCCAGTTAGATACTTAAATTTATGGATATCTTGTTTTTCTGTCGTTCCCTGCCATCTGTTTAACCTCCCTATTCAGCTCTCTTGCAGGGCAGCAAACCGGAAATTACCGTCTGTTTATCCAACTCCACCTAAATATCACAGGAACTGTGCAATCTGCTTTATGACGTCATGCAACTAGGGCCAAAATTTCCGTTGCCAGGCCCGGCGTGACGAAACAGGTGACGTCAAAAACACCACGGCTTACCCGACAGCAATCTCAGTAGATTCTATGGCAGCCGGCCCTAGTAACATGGTGTCACAAAGCAGAGTCGACAGACTTCGTGCCATGTAAGTGATTTTGATTTACCTCATTTCTTATTTTATTTCTCTCTCTCTTCAACTTCTATAATAATGGCGGCGGCGACTACGACCGCAATACTAAACATCAACACTGCTGACTTTCACTTGTTAGCATTCTCGCAACTATATCATTGCTAACAGTGCTACACTAAACAGTCACAAGAGAGCGCGGCAACCGCTGAGTTCGGTTAAGTAGGGTAACTTCCGGTAACGAGGTATGCAATGATACTCGCGACTGCAGATAGCACTGCAGCGCCACCTATACTCACAATGACGTATGTGACGCCCTCGCTGGTCCCTGCGTCCCATGGGTAGAGGTTCATGGTCTTCTCGGTGATCCAGGAGCAGTTCTTGAGGCATAGCTCGAGCGAGCTGACGCCCACGATCCAGTCCGGGCTTGGGCCCAGCATGGAGAGTACGGACATCACGTGGTGCTTCTTGTCCACGCGGAACACGGCGAACGTCTTCCCGTTCACGTTGGGGTACCACAGACCGCGGGCCTTGACGATGGTCCTGATCTTGCCCGACTGCGTGACGTCATGAAGCGACGGAACGAGGCAGATTAAAGCTTGCAAATGACACTTGGCTCGAATGATTGGCTGATTGATTACGTTGTTCGAAATGTTGGGAATAAATATACATGTGGCTGGTTTCAACGACGTTAGATTGTTGTTTGAGTAAAGGATGATAGTTAAGTTAAACCCTTGGAAGTATTTAGCAGGTCGCCAGAACAAATGCGAGGCAGTCATCCGTGATAAAAGAAAAAGTGGCACAGAAGATCAAATATAGCATTTCTCACATTGACAGAAACAGTTACAGAAGAAAGTCTTCTAGTGTTTACAAATACTTCCACAGGCACTTCACAGACAGTCACTTTCAAGAACTCTTTCGATACTACGGAAAGAATCCATTTAAATGCTAACTAGCACAATACTTTATGCAGTCGAGTTCCTCTACAACGAAATGACATGCATAAGGAATGATTTTGGAGGTCCCAAGCATTTCGTTATAAAGGCGTTCGACTGTATATTTATTTATTTTTTTGTTTAGTGCTCTTTAAATCTTACCGTAGGCGTCACTAAACATACGACGAACACACGACGAGAAATACTTCGTTTTTTATCCCAATGAAGAAAGAAACACAAAGCAATAACGCTATCGGCAATGCGCTTAGGTGAGGCTATTAAGGATTCCCTCTCGTCCCGGCTGCGTCTCACCTCGGCCTTGAGCTCCGACTCGAGCTTCTTGGTGGCGCCGTGCTCGGCGACGCTCTTGACTCCCTCCGAGGCGAATCCCTCGTACTCCCACATCTTGAAGTCAGCCGCGTGCGAGGCACCGATTATGTCCGAAAAATGGGTCAGCCACTCGTCTGTAAGGACGCGAGGGGAACAGGAGAGAGAGAGAGAGATACAACACACGCCAGGAGTGACAGCCTATAGCTCGCCCCCATCGCTGGCTAGGTGGTGGCTTCGTTATTAATGACGCGCACGTGGCCTGGAGACAGACCGAGGGATACAGGCGCAGACATCGACGCACTCACAGAGCGCATTTGCGAAACCATGTCGCTCTCCTGCGCAGCTCATTAAACACGGCGTGACGGATGGTTTTTAGAGCATCGTCCCCCCTCTTCCCCGCCCTCTCCCTCGAACCCTTTGACGAAACCTCGAATAGCTCGAGAAGGAATGGAAGCGGACGCGCGGGGGGGGGGATGCGGAGGAGGGAGAGGGGTGGAAGCATTTCGAAGGTGGCCTGTGTGCTGCCGGGAGCAACGCGGGGATGGCCCGGTGTTTTCCCTACCGACTCGCATGCAATGACCACTCTCGTTACTGGATAGATAACTATGGGCTTCAGGCGGCGCTGCAAGCCTAGGGACTGCATCTGGCGTCGGTATATTACGCTCGCCGCTCGTGGACTGCTGCGGCAGAGTAGGGAGCGGGTGCTACGGCAGGCCGGATCGAGCTTTCGCAATTAAACCCGATTGCCAGCGAACTTTCGCGGCCAGAATGTGAGAAAATATAACAACAGCGCACATAGGTTGGCGCGCGCGAATGAAACGCGGTTCAATGGGAACACAACACTTCGCCGTCCCGATAGTGGTGCTTTGATCTGTTCTTATTGTGGCTGCAGTAAGAAAGCTTTTTAGGAAACGAAGGAATATACCGACAAATCAGCGAATGAAATAATGAAGGAATACGGAAACGACTCCTGCGGAAATAATCTGGGCGGAGCGAGTTTACTGAAAGTTAAAAGTTGGCATCTAATTTGAGAGCAGCACAAAGATACAGAGGAAACCCGTACGAGTTCCATTAGTAGAAAGCTTCACCGTTGTAGAAAAGTTTGTAAGAAAAATTATCCGAAAATTTGCATACACTTATATTTTCATGTATTTCAACCTTATGGCTCTCTGATGCACCATGCCACAAAACAACGTTGTCTACAAAGAACTAGGCTACCCCGAATGCACTGTAGTAGTCGGCAATGCCGTTGTATCCGCGAAGCGTGAATAAGAACTTGCCGCAATCATCTGTTGGCGCATCTACCGTGTATTTTACGAGATTTATTCAAAATATCTTAAAAAGGGAAGTTGAGATAATTAAATGAGTTTCTCGGGGTTAAGTTTACTCCAGATGAACACATTAGAAACTAGCTCGATGTAGTAATTAAGCAAGCAATTATACAAGTTAAATTAATTAACTTCCTAAATAAGGTAATGCAATTGACCCCAGTGGAAGACTTGAAGGGTGCCATCCGAGCTGATACCCGTTTCCAGAAAAGCAAGAAAAAAAAAATGTTGACTCTGCGATTTTTACAGCGTAGCTTTTTCGGTCAATTCCACGCAGAAAAGCGAAACTGAACAGCAGAAGAGCACGTGAAGGGAAGGACGCTTGCTTGATGCTCGCCCAACGGCGAGGCGCTAGCAATCACGTGGTTGAACGTCTACAAAGGGCGTGACAGTTTCGCTCTTTGGCTGTCCACTTCGCCTTTTTTTGTGTTAAACTAGCCGGAATTAATTACGCTGCAATACTTACCAATGTCAACTTTTTTTATTTCTGGAAACAGTTATGACCTCCTCGGATGGCGCGCTTCAAGTTTTCCAGTGCAGCAAATTGCACGGCTCTATTGTGTAGAATGTTAATTAATCTAGTTTGTATGCTTACTACAACGTATAATTCTTAAATGTGCGCCTGCGCGGTAAAAGCAATTCAGAGGAAATTGTTTAATTTCAACATATCTAATATTAAGACATTTAGAACGAATTTCGAGAGAAACACGATTCAGACTAGTAAGTGACGGGCCCGGCTTTCTGGATATATATATATATATATATATGCCTTTGATGAAGACTACAGACAACCAACAAACTACCTATGGACTGCTGGTCTTAAACTTCATGTCGAATTATCTGAGTGCAGTATATCGAAACAAACCACGCGGTAATCTATGGACCAATATATGTATAGTATTGCGAAGAAAAAGATTCTTCCTGACGACTCTTGTCTATAGAAAGTCTAACCATACACTAAAGGAAGAAGACCTGCTAGGCCCTGTCGCCACATTGCCTATATACATTAAAAAACCCAGACGTCAAGTCTGCAAGAAGCCAGTTTCCCGTCATCTATCTTCTTTTTTTAAAAGCTTTCATTACTTGGTGGGCAAACTGTACCTGTTGCGCTATACACGCTAACATGAACTTTCATTTAAGCGCGATGCTACATAAAATTTAATTGTTTAATTCTGGTTACGTTGGCAGGTCTATAATTGGATTTGTATTGGTCGGCTAAACGTGAAGCAGCCGGAGTCACCCGTGGTCCTAGTTTCTCCTACAGACACATAAAAAAACAAAAGAAATCATTCTGCAAGACAAAAAAAAAAGAACGAGAGAAAATCTGTAGGTGTTCGGACTGTCAAAAATTACTCATGTTGGAGTTCATATGACCTATTCCTACTTTTAGGTTGGTGCCAATCCCTCCCCCCCGCCTCTCCTCCTCCTTGCTCATTTGATAGAGAACGGACAGATGAAACGGTGGGCCTCGTCGAGGCCTGTGTACTTACTGTCCGGGAATCCCTTGGGGTGCGTATATCTCGACCAGAGTCCCTCGAAGGTCATCTCGTACTTGGCTTCGTCGCAGGCGCAACATTCGTCAAGCACTTCTGGTTGCTCGTCGTCGTTCTGCTGCTCTGTGCAGAGGCCCCGCGAAACAGACAGGGGTCCCCTTTCACTCTGGCCGTCCGTTGACGGCTCACTATGTACACTTTGAACCCGAGCCTTTGCCAAAAGTTTCGAAGCCATTCTATGTACGAACGACATCTGCCGCAATCTGTCGTCCGTGAAGTGGTACCATCATTTCACGTTACGAGGATCTCGCGATCATTTAGTGTCTCAAGATGTTACGTGATGTCACGCTACCAGCGATGATGACATATTCCATCGCGACTTGCACACCCGAGGTTTGAGAAGCAATTTCCGAGGCTTTGGAGCAGGCGTTTAAGCTGTGAGGAGCAATCTCCAAAGCTTTGAAGAGAGGTTTTTAAGCTGTGCGGAGCAATCTTCCAGGATTCAGAGCAAGTTATTAAGCTGTGTGGAGCAATCATCGAGGTTTCGAAGCAGGCTGTGAGGCCCGATCCTGAGAAACAACCTGACCAATCTCGAAGGCTATGGAGGCACGAAAGTTCAATAGGGACAATTGTGCGGGTGCCGATTCCTGGCTCGGTCACGAAGACAGTGGCTTCAAAACTTTTTGGCAAAGCAGGTTCTCGCACGGGCACTCTGCGCCAGTATGAAAGGGATGAGCCGCAGCGCAATGTCCCTTCTTCGCACTTCATGTTTAACAATATTCAACGATATTAAGTCACGCTGACTGTGCCTGCACTTCATGTCATTATGCCAATAATATGCAGTCAGGATAATGGTGTACCCGGCAATTGGTGTCAAAGCTCGCGAGATGTCAAGCTGACTGGTAGACTTCTTCGCATAACTAATGCTTGCGAAGCCAGCTGAAACTTCGGGAGCTATACCAGGTGAAGCATATCGCCTCACTTCCATATCGTAAATGAACTTCAATATAGTGTAAAGATAAAATATCGGCCTAAAATAACATCGGACAGAAAAAGAAAGAAGTACAACTGGACCTTACCTTCTTGGCATAGCTCCTTAGTTAATTCTCCTTCGTCCATATACCATGCGTCGCGATTTTCCACTACTGTGGCTCTGAAAATGTCAACGTATTTAATACAGCACGCTTTATGGACAGAGATCTCGGAAACCGCGGTACAGTCAAACGATTTGGGCTAAATGTGTAATATTTCGTTACTGCCCGGCTTGGATTGCACAATAGCTATACGTGTGCGCCTACGTGAATAATGGAAAAAAAGAAAGTTAGTGTAATTATGTTAATTACGGAAATGAATAATTCGAATTGTCATGCTAGCAATCTAAAGTAATTCGCTTAGACAAGCTGGGTGAACATCTTGAATGGGCAGTGTAAGAAGACGAAGACAAAAGGCAGGAAACGCACAGGGCAGCGCTGACCTCAGAACTAACTTTATTAAAAGGCATACACAAAGCTAGGTACTACAATCCACACCCACGTAATCTCCTATCGATGGCGTCATTATCAGTGCACAGGAAGAAACACAAAACCCTGTTATATATAATGTTACACTATGAGGGGTTTAAAAATTCAAATTCACTGTCATAGAAATTTAATGATGGCATGCTTACACAACGCGATACTTTTTTCCTGATATAGTAGGCCTCAGCAATATCTCTCGTAGTCTGATTGCCAAGCTCAGAAAGTATTGTGACCTCCTCATAGATTGGAGTGCACCCATGCTCAGAGCAATGCCGCGCGACATGTGAGTAGGCATTACCCGGTATGGGTGCACTCCAATCTATATATATATATATATATATATATATATATATATATATATATATATATATATATATATATATATATATATATATATATATACAGAGAGAGACAGAGAGAGAGAGAGAGAGAGCGTGCTTCAGGCGCATCATCAACCCCTCGCTCGAGAACAGAGCTCCCGCTCGGTGCCTGACACTCGATCAACAGACCTGCCTGTGTATCGTTCTAGCTTGGTAATTAAACCTCGTTACGATATAACTATTTGAGAGAAAGGTGTTTAGAGAGACCTACTACACTGAATAACTCTTCCATGGCATATCAATTACGAAAAAAAGAGTGGTACGACCACGAGCTGTTACAAAACATAACTCCTACAAAGAATAGCTATAAGAAACATCAGCTGCTGAAATCACCACTTCCTACACAAAGGATAACTGTTACTAGCAACAAGTGTTTCAAAATATGGCTACTATGAATAACTTTTACATAGAATAACAATTAGGGTAAGAAGTTAACTGGTGCAAAGGACTGTTAAATAGAAACAAAACAACTTTATGAGAATGTACTTCTGCACGTGGAAGCAGTTAGTAATTCTTTTTTTCATTCTTTGTTGCTTTGTATTTGTGCTTTACTTATTTTCGTGCTTTTCGCAGACGTGATGATACGCTCGTGCTCACTTTAGCTGCGAAATTTTCTTTATTAGTTATACGTAGCTGCGCAGACATGCCTAAAGCCATTAGGGTTGGTACAACTTTATACTTCAGTAGCACTGACTTTCAGGTTACGATTACGCGTTACACGTTGAGAACCTCTTCATTATGGCATTCTAAGAATTTGACATCTTCCTCACACAAATTATTCCATTTTCTTTTTTTTTTAGTTTTCACTATGTTCTGTGTTGCCGTGCATATGCAACAGTGGCGTAGCCAGAAATGTTTTTCGGGAGGGGCATGCACTTGACAGGTGAAAGGAGAGAGAGAGAGAGAGGGAGAGAGAGAGGGGTGTGGGAGGAAGGGGAACGGGTTTTGCAGGCCGCATACAAACAGAAATTTCGGGAGGGGCACGAGCCCGTGTGCCATCACTTTCGCTACGCTATACTGCTGTGATCGTGCCCTTCCAGCTTGTAGGTATCGCAATGAGCTGGGCAGTATCGTTATAAATAAATGAACAAGTAAACTGCTACAGTAGACCCGTCGGCCGGGCGCGTTTATATATATACATATATATATACACATATAATACGTACTTGAATAGCACGCATCCTGAGCCCGCCGGCGGTGCGACCCAGAGGACGCTGACCTCGGCCTTGTGCACGAGGGAAGTCTGCACCACCGCGTGCGGGCAGTCTTCTGAAAATTTAGACAACGCATCGCCGAATAACTAGAAGGGAAAAAAAAGAAGAAGAGAAAAGGGAACGAAGGGTCAATCACAGTTCTGCGCACCGTCATTACGGCGTGCACAAACATACACAACCCCGCGAAGTTAAAGCGTGCTCTGTAATCGGCGACAACTTGTAAGAATGCAGTACTAGTTGTCCCAGCGAAACCGCGCTGCCAGTTGCTGCGCGCGCTTCAAAAACATGGTTCTCAAGAGAGGCCCGATATAAAAAGTAGCTCCTCCTCCATCGCGACGTCACGGAAATGAGCGAACGTAAATGGCTGGTGCCAAGTACGAATTGCCTTTTTGTAAGACAGCAGCGTGTTTGTTTTCTAAACTTGTCACCGACAATCCAACACATTACACTGCAACATCTGCCTTTACACACACAAAAAAAAAAAACTGAATCTACAGTCCATGGACTGTCTATAGGCTTCTTATTCAAATTGCATTCCCCCCTCCTTTTTTTTTACCAGCGTGTATCTTATACCTTATAAAGTCCTCGTGAATATACAGTGTTCGCGTTGTTTCTTTTTTACTGGTTAATTAAACATCGCATAGAGCACATAGAGCGGGATTCGGTCTGCTCAGGTGGGTTACCTGAACGTTACTTGAACAAGTAGCAATGCCCAATTAGCTAACTAAACTGATTCAATAATTGACATTCTTATTTTTCCACTTTGGGATACACGTTGAAGTAGCGGTAATGAAGCCGAGTGGTTGTGAATTCACGCATATTAAGAAGATATCCTATATATCACCGCTGTCGAGATGTGCCCCTAATATCTGCTAAAAGATGTGTAATAAAATTCCAGTTAACAGTGCCCTACAAAGGCTCCCCTCTACAGTTTGAGATGTTACTAACTGCAACGCCAATGAAATTTGATGAATTTTGGGGACGAATATCTTAACAGTAGTGCTATAGTCTCAGTATATCTCATGATGTCTGCCTTTACTACCACCTGGCTTCAATTTCACAAGGTGAACATGTCTGCCAAAATGAAAATTAGACGTTAATTTGGGAATCTTCTCAAGTGCCCACACGTTGCAATTTCTCATGCAGGTAATTTCTGCCGCTACCAGAAGTTCACCTGAAAAGTTCTAACAGCGCTCTCTCTCAGATGTGCCATTTCTAAACACCGGTTCCAATTAAAAAGAAAAAGAATATACATGGTTTACAGACAAAGGCCGTCAACTGCTCTTTCTTTTCAGCCCTTTTGTTCTCACAGACTTCTGATCTGAATGTTATCGCAAAATTTATTGACCTTACTCGACTAAGAAAGTAAGGCCACAAGTTCAGACTATTAGAATTTTTTTTGGAGAGGTGGTACCGAGGGACCTCCGTCGCACTGACCGCCAAGCTGTATTTAATAGTTTGAACAACTTTAACACATTTTGATTCTTTGAGGCTCAAACCGCAGAGCTCGGCTTTAATCGCTTACGATATCTCTTCCATATCACTTAGCACTTTGTTCCTGGAAAAGAGCTTGTAACTACAGCTAGTTGTCACTGCCTTCAGAGAAAATCAATAACCGATCAAGTTGCGCTGCGCAGGAAGTTTGTATATCGAGGCTGTTCTTCGACTCTAACATCTTCTTTCTTTCTTTCTTTCTTTCTTTCTTTCTTTCCAAGATGAGTGCCACATCAGCAAAGTGCCAGACAACGGAATACTGCTTGACAGTGTTTCTCTCACAGTGTTCTGTCACAGTGTTTCACTCACCTGAAAACTTCCCACGTCTTGGGTGATTCTATTTTGATCCTGGGATTCAACTACTAGCATGAATCCTATAAACTTCTGCGACGTGGCTCCTCCAAGCGCCTCTTTGCGCCCTTGTATGGATACTGATAACAGAGAGAGAGAGGAAAAGAAAAAGCAAGAGAAACAGTTTATTATAGACAGACAGATTGAAGGACATCTAGAAAAGAAGATGCCGCATATCGGCTAAGCTTTGACAGAAGTACAGCACATTCTTTACGTTGCGCATCCTAGACCGATGAAAAGGTTGTTATTCAGTGATCGTAATTTCTGTTAATCTTTTTCCCAGTTGTATCGCTTGCGCTGCTTTTTTTTTGGAACGTACAACACATACCCACTCGCTCTGTTTTCGCTTCTATTCAGTAAAAAAGGTCACCCGGGCCGTACGACCTGAACTTAACGCCCGATTTACACTGATCAAAAAGTCCACCAGCGTTGCCCACGACTGTACGAGAAAATCACTGTCGGCGGCCCTCTCACACTTGGTGGCAACAAATGCTGGCACATAGACGTTGTTGGCGAAATGAGCAACAGTTTCGCAACACTCTGTTACACACAAAAAAAAAAACCTGTGTTGCGCTACATCCTCGATGTCGGAAAGCACAGTTGTATGCAACGTTTCAAACGCCGAAGAAAAAAAAAGAAGGTTTCGAATTAAAACGTCCGTTGAGAATAGCATGAACATTGCAACCTCTATTCAATTAAGTACAGAGATACAAATCAGTGCTTCCAAAAGTAAAATTCGAGTGACCCGCAACTCTCCGCTGCCAAGCGATCCGCGGTTCCGCTGCCAACGTCAGCCAGTCCACACGATAGGTGGTATCTAAGAATACGGCAACATTTGCGTCGCCTGTCCCTTCTTTGGCACGGAGAACGCCTAGAACATGGCCTTCGAGAGGACGAGGCGCAGCTTTGTTGTGACAGCGGAATGCCCGAATTTTGGAGGTCATGCAAAGCTTCGCGCGCTTTCAGAACATTGTCTCGGTAATATGAATTAGGACAACACTTAATAAAAGAAGTATAATGATTAGCTGTCACTTGATTTATACTACCACGAATAAATCATGGCGCGAGTGCATGGTGATTGCCGCGTTTGCTTTGACCATTGCGATAGCTATTGTGCGGACATTTCAAGCGCATTTCTGCCGTCGGCGTCGCCGTGAGGTTTCGTATAAAGTTCAAGGGCGATGAGATCGTCGCCGCGCGCCGTATGTTGTATGTGCAAGTGAAAGCGTGCGAGGGTGAGCCTGCGATCGCGGCTCAATCTGCGCGCTAGGCTCCAGGGGGAGGGTATGGGGGGGGGGAGGGTGTTCTACTCCGTGCGGCCCGGGTGGTCGCACGCGCCCGCCCATGCAGCTGTATCTTGCAAGCCATCAGCGACGGGAACACAGTCCACTGTGCGGTGTTCTCGCGGCTTCGCGTTGATGCGAGATCCAGCGCGAAGGTCAGTTCGCTCGCTGCTGCTGCCGCGCTTCCTCACTCCAGCGTTTTCACAGCGAATTCGTCGTGCGTGCGTGACGCCATGCTTGTTAATTTACTCAGTATGCCTATCTCCGCTTACAAGTTTGTACGGCCGATAAAACTACTATCCTTACTTCGTATAGCTGTCCACTAATTTGCCATCGCAATCGATCCTTCGCATTTCGGGTGAAACTGCGCCTTTTTTTAGTTCACGATTGCTCCTTTCGATGTTAGGCCGCATTAGTTTCGGCTGCTCTGAGACAGTCACCCCCAGTGGCAGGGGAGGGCGCGAAGATAGTAAAAGGTGCGATGTGCAGATCACCTATACTACTGTCATATCAGTTCGCGCCTGAGGCCGAGCGCCGTTTCAAAGCGCTGTCGTATGAACGTTGAAGCCGCAGGACGCAGCCGTCATAACCGGATGGCCGGTGGGTAAAACTACTTGGTTTTCAATTCCGAGCAAAATATGAAGGCGAGAAAGAGAGGGGGAACGGAGCTGTCCAAGCGTTTCCGCATAAACCGCGTTTGGACGCGCGGTCGGGTTTGCGCGACGTTAGTAATACGAGAGACCCAGAGGATCGAGATCGTCGCACCACGTGAGCGGAGGTTCGGGGTATAGCGTGGGCAAACGCGCAGGAGACATTCCACACTCGAATGGCACCCCCTGTGCATACGTTATATAGTACTGCTCACTCGAACGGCCTTTTTTTCTTTGTGTTATGCTATACTGGCGCGAGAAAGCGCACGTAGGCGTTTCCCTGACACCGGCCGCGCAGTCGTGGCGCGGGCCGGCGCCGAAAGCCTGCCTAAGATATTCCGCCGCGCCGCCTGGTCGCGAGGCGCTAGCGAACTGGAAGAAGGGCTAAGCCGAGCGAGCGAATACGAATTCCATCCCGAGCTGGCCGAGCGCGACTCGGAGACACCTCTTCTTCCACCAGCAGGTCGGCGCACGGCTCAGGAGCGGTGGTTGTTCGGGTGCCTGTATGCGTGCGTGCGTGCGCGTGCGTGTGTGAGCTCGCCTGTTTTTACGTGCGCGCTCGCGCACTTGTATGTGCGTGAATGCGTGCGTGTGTGCGTGTGGAAGGGTACAACGGGAGCATGCGACGGTTCCACTGCAACGGGGCTCTCTATAGCTGCTCGGAGCCGAGATCGGTGGTGTCCACGTTATACCTCTTTTTTTCCAGTCTCCCCATTTCGCCGAGCCTTCTATTGCATCGATTGGAACGCTCAGTCGAGCGCACGAACACACGCACGCACGGGCGGGGGGGGGGGGGGGGCTGCAGTGGCTGCAGAAGTGGGGAGCATACTGTGGGGCGAAATATTCAATAGTGATATGCAAATAACCGAGGCCTCAGCGGCTTGTGGCTCTGGAGCTGTAGTCTGGAGGCAGCGATCCCTTACCGTTTCTCCGATCGAGAGCCGCCTTATATATATGGACGCGCGCGGTTCTTCGATAGCCTCGGTCGTTCGTTGGCGGCGGTGGCGGCGGCGGCGTTTATGCATGCGTCGTGCCGGATCTCTGTTTCGCGCCGATTTTCTATCGCCGCAGTGTAGGTATTTCTTGCGGGGGTGCTTTGGGAAACGATGCTGTTCTGGTTAGTCTGGTCGCGGGGCGAGCGTTGGCATTTACACGTTGATTAATCTCATGCAGAAACGTGAACGGTCCTCCTTCACGGTTACTTTTTCGAACAGAGTCGGACTTGTAAAAATAAAGAAAATTATGGGGTCTTACGTGCCAGAACCGCGTTCTGATCCCGAGGCGCGCCGTTGTGGAGGACTGCGGAATAATTCCGACCATCTGGGGTTCTGCAGCGTGCGCGAGCGTTCTTGCGTTTCGCCGTACATCGGAATGCAGCCGCCGCGACCGGGTTCCAACCCATGACCTTGCGTGCTCAGCATCGCATTTCTCCGTGTAGCCACTGAGCGACCGCGCGCACAGGTATAAGTAACCGCACTGTACCAGTGTTTTCGCACTCGTTCGCGAAGCGTTTTGTCTGAAGCCTGTTATGCGTCACATGTGGCTCCGAGATGGGTAGTCGCGCAATGCCTTGCTCCTGGTAACCAGCTATGGACCAGCGTTTTCAGTGCTCATAGGCAGCATCCATCTTTCGACGGGGAATGACCTGGCAGAAAATACAGTCAGGATAGCGGTGCCATCTTCCTCTTTTTGTGCAAACTCGTCATGGTTCTGACGTCAGCTATCCTGTTATCAAATCCTAATTCTCAGTGCGGGCGGCGCCCACAGACAGCTATATATATACGGGCGTCGACATTATAGGGACACAAAGACGCAACATATTTGAACTGCTTTAATATACTGGAATACTAAAAAGCCACTCTTTTTGAATGAGAGAAGGCTTGGTGAAATCCCCGAGAAGACGCAAAAACGATGGGTGGGCGGCGACGCCGCTCCGAGTTCGTCACAGCTCCGCAGAACGTGACAGCTCGTTATGACGCCATGAACTTTGACAGCGTTTGCGTGGGCTTAGTTAATGTATCTATAAATGTGGATCGCGTTGTATTCTGAAAGAGCCAACGACTGAAACTAACAAGTTTCAAATACACATACTGGGTCACAGAGGCCAAGTTACGCACACAAAAAAACAAAGAAAAAAAACAACAGCTTTGAAATCGGTAACGTGATGCTTGCGTGCCGTCGCTGGGGTTTAGGCGCGACATATATTTGTAAGAAAGAGGTATTTCTATTTGTGGAAAACGGAACTAGACAAGCTTGTTCTTTAGCTGTTTCTCCTTGCCTGTTTCATCATATTAGGGTGAAAATAGATATGTTGTTATGTTAAAATAAAATAATGAAATTTTTACCTTCATTTTCTCTTCTAATATTCAACCTACTGATACAAAAAATAGCGTAAATGAAGTTTAGAAAGAATAGTTTAAACTGATTCAGTGGTTGTCTTTAGCGTGCAATTTAAGCACGCTTGCTCTAAACACGGGTGTCCAAGTAAATGATTGTAGTCTGCACCTATTACTTGCACCAGTCCAGGTCCAAGTTGTCTCTTAGCTCTCTTGTGTGTATCGCGCGCCAAATAAAAAGAATACCGTAAATTGAAGAAAGCGTACAAAACGCAGGAAAAGACACAATGGTGTGCACGTGAAGCATTCTATTCTGTCAATCACCGAGTTCTTCGTGTGGATGGCGCCACAAGAGTCACCCGAGAACATTTAGCCGGGCTCCCCACTCGCTATCAGGAAACATCTAATCACCATCATAACCATCAGTTGTTCAACGCCAAAGGCGCTATGAAGGGTAATACATAAGCGGGAGGGGTGGCAAACGTAATGTAGAAACCTGAGGGTGATTTTTAGAGCACATAGAGAAATACGGGCAAGTAAAAATGTATTTCACAAAACAGCACTCAATAGAAAGAAGTACACTAGAATGTATTACAACAGTAAGTTTTTTTTCAGATGGCTATAACTTTCTTTGGGAGCAGGGCACCTTTTTCCCTAAGCGGCATGCACACGCACTATCTCGGTAATCGCCGTTTACACACTACTGTGCCGGGATGGCCGCGTATAGCGTCCCGATGGGCCTCGAGGAGACGTCGATTGCTTGCGGTGGCCTTTCGGATTAGTGGCAGTTGTTGCGTTTCGATAGCAGCTAAACCACATCCACATAAAAGCTCTTAAACAAAAAGAAAAAAAAAGTAAATTTTCGATTGACCGACCAGGAATCTCCGCCTTTACACGTACGCAAGCATGTACACACCACTACATCGTGCTTGAATTACGGCTCGAACTACGACAAATAATTCACTCTTAGCCTTCGCAGCAGTAATATTATATATATATATATATATATATATATATATGTACAAAAAGACAACAAATGTTGCAAGCACTCGTTTTCTGCATGCCACGGAAACCTTCGAGTCAAACGAAAAGCTCCACCATTTTAGGGCAAAAACGATTTCATAACCAAATCGCCCTCTTAGCCGAAGCGCTGAAGTCGTATCCGAGAAGGCGATTTGCATAATCGTCACTGACGTCGCCGCGCCTTCTCTCTCAGCGGATGGCGGCGCAGGAAGACATTGCCGCTCGCACTACGGGGAGCAATCGGGCCGTCGACACAACCGTGAAAGCATTTGCCGAGCAGCGTCGGAGACGTCTCCTGGTGGCACGCCGCCCCTAGGGGGTATACATGTAGAGCTGCTCGCAGACGCCCAGAGGCGATCAAAGCGGCTAAGCAGTGAGGTACATGAAGGTTTGCAGACCTTAATGCAACCTGGGACGGCTATGTGCCGCTCCATTAGTTCGGCTCGGTACAACTACCACCACGACGAACTCGACGAATACACGCTCGGAGACGGTAACAGAGAGCTCCAGCGTGTCTGGTGTTTCACTTATATACATATTTTTTTGAATACTGCAGGCTAGAAGGCCCAAGCAGGAGGGGCTAGAATTCAGAAGTACGGTGACGGGTTCAACATTTCGAAGTGCCGGAAATACAAAAAAGCGCAGAACACAAATTAAGAAAGTAAAAAGAAAAAAAAAGAAGACGATGTACAACCACACACAAAGCTGTCAGGTAAACAACAGTCAGGTGACATAGGTACTGATTTATTCTCAAGACATTACGCAACGCCCGGGCAAGATGTTTCACTCGGAAATTGCACGGGCATAGAATCATTGCTTGAGCCAGTTTGCCCTAGAGAAATATGACGTTAAGGAACGAGAATGTGTGCGACGGGTTTTTGGAGATGCAGGGTTAGGGTACGGGCCCGAGTTGGCATTCCATTGGAAACTTCACCTACAGCGCGTGCATAGACAAAGGGACCGAACGAACGACGAAGACAAGCGCTGACTTCCAATTGAATTTTTATTTTGAATAATAAGCACATACACGAAGACAAAAGCGCCACTTCCAAAGCACGAAGCCGAAGCATGACTCCGCATTCAAAACCCAAACGAACCAAGACCGCCTCCTTAAGACGAACGAACACTCATGTGCCATCTCAAAAAACTTCTTTTTCTCTTAATGCAGTCGACGGCTTACTAACCCAGTCACCCTCACCGATCACCGCTGCTTCAATGATAAGTCTAGTGTTTTTATTAGGATGCCTAGCAAGATGCTGGTCATTTCAAAGAACGGAATGGACACCTAGAAACCCTTCTCGCCCTTTTCGCACTTTATTTCTATGTCCTTACAGTCTAACATTTAGGTATCTACCTGTCTGCCCCATATAAGAACGACCGCATTCCAGGGGTATCTTGTAAACTACAGCTTTGGAACAATATGTATACTTTGCTTTTCTGTGATTGATGCTGCAAGAACTACGTTCCTTAGCAACAGGATTAGTTCTAACGGAAAGCTGTGCAAGTTTTCTAGGAGCACGGAAAACCGCATCGACACTTGCCCTTTCTCCTGTTTTCTTAAGTTTGTGAGAGGTTCCATGAATGTACGGGGAATTTTCTAGGCGCACAGAAAACTACATCGACACTTGCTCTTTGTCCCATTTTCTTAAGTTTGTGAGAGATCCCACGAATGTACGGTAGAACAGCTGTGTTGTTACTTCGATCATGCACCTGAGGCTCAATGCTGTGAGGATCAATGCTTAACCTACTGTGCAACTTCTCCGAGACTGGGACAAGAAGGTTGCAAGGGTGCCCAGGGTACAAGGGTGGCCAAATGCCAAAAATACTTTGAAAATCCGATCCACGTTCATGCGATCCATGAACGTCGGTCGCATCCTTGTCACCGCTTCGGTCTTTATCGCCTATTATTTACTATAGCACGCAGCGATGCAACTATAGACACAGTCATCATGATCAGTATCATCACTATCATAAATATGTCCACTTTAGTATGAAATCTTCCCTCAGCGGCTACAATTACAAAGGGCCAGCGAACTCTGTCCTTAACTGTAAATTTCTTGATGTCATCCCACAACCTAATCTTCAACCGTCCCTTGACTGCGCTTCCCTTCCCTTGGTACCCATTATATAGTCATGTAATAGACCACCGGTTACGCTTTACACATTTACATGGCCTACTCAGTTCATTTCCTCATATTCTAAACCATATAGAGTGAGAACGGAGCAGGGAATCGAATCCGCAACGTCCCACGTCAATACAAGAACATCGCAGCCTGGAGGTGGAGAGAATTAATTAATAAAGGGAAAAATCAGACATCCACCCGTTTGCGGGTTTCTGCAGAACTACTACGTCAAACACTTACCTTTGCTTCGTGTTGTCGACAAGTTCGACTTCGCCCTGCCATCTGCTAGCCGCCTGGTTAGCTCGGATAGTAGAGCGGCTGTCCCGGAAAGGCGGTGGTCCCGGGCTCCAGTCCCGGACCAGGACGAATTTTTCTTCAACTCTGAGGCTTTCCTTTCGAGGAATCCGTATTGGTTTCCTTTGTAGCAATTGCTAGGAACGGGTGGGTGTCTGATTTTCCCTTTATTAATTAATTCTCTCCACCTTGCGGGTTTCTGCAGAACTACTACGTGAAAGCAACCGATAATCTAAATTTACGTTATTATAACGATTAAATGTCCTAACTTTCCAAAATACGCATTTTTGGTGCAGATGTGAGGCATTACACCTCTCGCGTAACAGAGGTCAGGAGCTCACCAAACAATGCTTACGCATTAAAAAGCATCGTCCGGCTTAGTCACTCACGACCGCACAGCTCGTTCTCACTCACACCTATTTTCCGAGAGTGAGTGAGCGGACTTTAGTGTGAACGCGAACATGAAGGCGAATGAGTGTCGGCGAGCGTGATTGGACGTGAGTGTCAAGAGGGGGGGGGGGGGGGGCGCCAATGACCGGGACAAAAAATTCGAGTGCGGGAGTTTGTCTAATTACATCGCCGACCAATGTGATTAAAATGTATGCATCTAAAACCCTCCCCCTTTCTCAGTAGAACAGCGGCAGCTGCACAGAACGAGACACTGCGCGCAACTACCTTCCACGAGGCACGCGTCTCCCACGAGAGTTCGCTATAGCTGCAGGGACGCTAAATACGTGCACACAGTCTCCCTCTTTTCTCCGCTTTGAGCGCCCAGCCTATAGCTGCCGCCTCTATCGAAGGGGTAAGCACCATAGCCCGCGGAGAGGCAACCAAGTCGAGTGCTCTCGTATACAGTCGACCGCCCGCTCAATGCCCGCCGTCTAGAGACTCCCAACTCATCGTCGACAGCACTTTTGCAAGCGTTTGCTTGCGCATGGATTCGCCGGAGGTGTACATGGGCGGCGTCATTGATGTCGGCGCGTCTGGGAGCCCGGTACTAAGCACCGAGAAAGGACGCCGCGACGTCGCATGGGGTCGTTAACCCCGGGTACGTGCTTTATTCTTTTCTCCACTAGCTCGTCTACACTTGTACGCTTGAACAAAGCTCTAAAGACTCGGACGATATTCGCACAGACGGTTATAATTTGCCAGCTTCTTCTGTGTGGCTTGTCTACAACTTGGTCTCACTAGATCGATGCAGTGCAGTCAATACTAAGGTTCGTGGCAGCCAATCAGTAAACGAGAACCGACTGCGTGTTGCTGAGAAAGGCATGAAGAATCAGCCCATTGTGCGCTGCTAAGCATTTCTTGTTGTTGTAATTATTGATGCGAACTTAAAGAGAGGTTGGCGCCTTTAGTGTATCCGGCTACTCTACGTTGCAGGGTAAGCAACTAAGAATAAATGAATAAAATAAAAGCACTGAGACGCACTGAATGTCCTCTAAGACACGAACACTTGCATTAATAAACTATAAAGGAAGACACAGAAGTGGCCCGGCTACAAGAACACTCCTAAGCTTGGTTTACATGAAGTTGACGCGAACGGGTCTAGTCGGAAATGGAGCTGACCAAGGCCAATCCGACTGCGTTTGCATGCATCCTGCCATGTGGTTTCAACGAGTCAACCCCCGCGCTGCAGGCAAGTTGACAGAGCATCGCCTCGACGTTCGCTCAACGTGACCCGCTAGCGTTTACATGAACCCGCGACGGCAGGATTTCGGCCCGACGAACCGACTCGATCCGACTTCATGGGGTTCACGTAAACGTCGCCAGTCAAACAAAGTTTCGTGAATAAGAGAAAGTACGTAAAAGAGCCCTAGAACACGAACAGACGGTCGAATGTTTGCAGACGCGACGCATAACGTATCCACGTTTAACTACATAAAACGGCACGTAACTACGTATCTGCGTACAACAAACTCCAATTGTGCACGACAGATATATCCACGAGGCTTCGATTCAGTCGGCGTCGCACAATATGTGCTACCAGAAGGTGGCGATGGAGGTAACACTTATCTTTTTCTATTCGGCTGACCCAATCCCTATAGCTTTGGCTTCACTGCACGCATTCGGTCAGACGCAGTACAGTAGTTACATGTGGCTCCGGCGTTGTTCGCCAAATTATAGACGCTGCCTCATCGAAGCTCCGAATAAATAAGCTGCGGGCTTGAGCGCCAGGTTACCTTCTGAAAGTAGAAATGTGAAGTACGCAACGTAAAACGTCCGTTTCACCGGGGACGTTGGCGGCAGAGTGCAAGATCAAGTATGCGAAGCTCCGCGGCGACTTCAAAGAGGAGAGGCCCCCTTGTAATTCGGCCGTACAGCGCGTCCGTCGCTTATGTTAACCCAAGCTCTTCTGCGAGCGCGGACTAAGAAGTGCATCTTTCCTCGTAACTAGGTTGAAGAGTCCGCGGAGGGTGAGTATTGCTTAGCGAGTGTGTCCTCCAGGATGTTTAATTAAACACGAAAGAGTCAAGGGCAAAAAAAAAGAGAAATGAACAAAAAAATTGACAGTCAAGTAAGGAACAAAACGAACGAACAAAGGAACAAGCAAACGATGTAGTTAGTCTTGGGAAGTTCTGCGTGCAAAGTGGCAAGTGCAAGTGTTCCCACTTTTTTTGTGTGGATCGGGTGAAATGCTGGTAGCAGCAGATCATAGCGGAATTATTGGAAGGATATAACAGTAATAAATTCCGCGGAACCCATCTCACGATGTCTGTCGACGGCAAAGAATTCAGCACTGAATCAATATTGCGGCGCAACGTATTGCGACCGTCGAGTTATACACGAGGCATGCACTGTAGCGGCACTCCTCTGTCGCGCTTCGAAAGAACACTCGGCGCCATCTAGCGACGCCGCATCGAAGCCTGCACGTTGCCTCCAAAATGCACGGCGCGCCGGGGCGGGCAAGCGCCGAGAAACTCGTCACGCGGCAACCGGGCTTTTTTCTCACGCTTCTTTCTGGAGGCGCTGCGCTATCTAGTGGCGCTGCCTAGGAGTTCTAGCGTGGCCTCCGAGATGAGAAGCGCGGCGCGCCGGTGCCTCCGGACGCTGATGATTGTTCCCTCGATTGCCGCCCATTCAGTGGAAAATACTGAGTGAGCCGTCTTGGCGAGAGGTCCTTTGAAGAGCGGCACAGAACCCGTCCATTCATGGCGCAGCTCGCTAAAGCGTTAGCCTGAAAGGCGTTCATTGAAAAGGGGTACATAGCCAGTGAAATTGTGGTGCAGCCTGCTAAAGCGTCAGGGTGCTGCATGTCCTTCAGGAACCTCTGTGACGTGAGTTTCATTCCGCTAAGCATGCAATAGCTTTAACGGATCGTTTTCGTCACTGTAGAGCTGCACGTTCCCAGAGGCACATATACCTAGTCACCTAAGCTGGCTTCAAAGATGTTCATTGAAGAGCGGCACACAACTACTGGCCCTAGTAGTTAATTGAAGACCAGCACAGACCGAGTGCCAGAAACCCAGTGCTCCAAGTCGGTGTGTATTATAAATTATGCGGTTCGGATACTTGTTTTGAGCTTTTTCTTTATTGAAACGTATGCAGTTCTGTATGTTAGTACGAGATCTATGTAGTACAACATCTAGCTTGTACATTCGGCACAGATAAATGTATAAAATACACATGCATAAATATATGCGGAACATCACGGCGACGGCAAAACTTCCGCTTGGAGTGTTCATATAATTTCTTTAGCAAAAATAAAACAAAAAAAGAACAGGGCCGCTACATTTAGAAAGTTCGCAAGCGCGACTGTATAGGTAGGGCTCAATACATTTTTCCTACATTGAGCATACCGCAGCACTCATTTCTACAGTGACCGCAGCATTTAGCAATTAAATGTCGACTGGTTGCCGAAGGGATAAAACAAAAACAAAAAATCGCATTCTTCGTAGCCTCGGCAAAGAACTGAGGTGCATGGGGGGGAGTGTGCTTTAATATACTCCAACTTTACGGGCACCTAAACGTCTAGAGTTTGCAATGTTATCTTGGCGAAGCATTTTCCGCCAGAGTTCGCTTTCAGAGCGGCCGCCGAGATAACAATGGGCTCCAAGGCATGCGAGGGAAGAATGCCATTCTTCGAGGCACTTTCGCGAGCACCGCGTTGCAGTGTTGCTACTCCTTTTTTTTTCTCTCTCTCTCATTCTCCTGCGTGTTTTATTTCGTTCGAGCCTTTGTGCGAGCCTCCTGCAGTCAACGCAGCTGTAAGTTTGTCGAGTAACGTAAAGAAATGCAGACGTACAGAATTAAAAAGAAAAAAAAAAGGAGACGAATGCGCGAAGGGCTGCTCTTCAGGGTGAGCCCAACTTTGTCCGCAAGCAGGATTCCACTGCGGCTGCAGTCCCCTGTTACGTTTACATCCGGGCAGCTGTGAAAGTCCCCTTTCACAGTTCTTGTGTATTCGTCGCTTTGTCAGAGTCCCTCACAATTTTTTTCTTGAGCTTACCGGGAAACTGACGAGGAGAGTGGTAAAGAATATCCCCCCCCCCCCCCCATCCGACCACTGTGTTGATGGAACCTCCAGGAAGTCCAGCCTTCCCGTTCTTGCATTAATTTCTTACTGTGGTGATCTTTATTGATTATTTCGTTCTCCTTTCCTTCCTATCTTTCCTTATTTTCGTAGAATATTCAATCCAAATGTATTTCTTCTCTTCTTGGTCCTACACTTTAGTATTTCGTAAATATATTCAACTTTACCTATATTTTCTGAATTGCATTGTGTCATTGTCATTTACATTATTTATACCACTTCGCGCATTGCCTCATTCCATTTTCCCTCGTTTCATATTCAGTTGTTTCTTATCGTTTATGTCCTTCTAAGGGCTCGTGTGTCTCGACTCCTTGTCTCCTTGTGTCCCGTCGATTCACGTTGCCAGTCTTACGTCACAAACAAACACCAACTAGGCCTTCCTCTGTCTTCCTTCTTTCGTTCTCTCTTGTTCCACTGTCCCTATTTGTTATCACCCAATCTATAGACTTAATTGTTAACATTTCTTTCTTTCTTTCTTTCTTTCTTTCTTTCTTTCTTTCTTTCCTTCATCATTTACATTTCTATTTCAGTTACTTCTTTTTTCCATTCTTTTCCTATCCCAGGTTTTCCTAATAATCTTTTACTATAATTATCGTTCACACGACATCATCCTACAGTCTCCCCCATTTTTTGAAAAAATCTAGTCGTTCTTATCTCCCAACGCAATCTTCGAACCGCTGGTACAGGGCATGAAGGTCTCGGTCTTCTTGCGTTTATACGAAGACGTTCTTTTTTTTTTTTTCAGCAACCAACTTTGTTGCGTGTGGTCGCCTGCCAAGAGGCATTCACGGTCCGTTAACCCGTTATGAGTGGTGATAAACAAGGGTATAGCATTAACGAAAGTAGAGAACGCGTGAGTGCGCCGACGAAAAATAAAGAAAGGTAACCTACCGAGGCGTCAAGAACGCGACGCGTCGACGCTGTTGATCCAACTGAAACTCTTCCTTGCACTTTCGCTTGCTTACATTAGGAGCAGGGGGGGGGGGGGAGGCGTACGTGGGTACATGCCAGCCTGAACACTGCGGTACAGCGATAAGTGCTCATTAGATGTGAGAAGCGAAGTATCATTTTTCTCAAGCGCTTATTCTGCGTACTTATTTCGCAAGTGTTCAATGTTCCCTTTCCTTTTTTTTCTTTTTGCGTATGTTTCACAGATGCGCGTGTACACGCCTCGTTAACGCACCATGGAGAAGAGAATCGGGCGCCGTATTCACAAAGCTTCTCTTTCGTAAGTTCTTTTTTTTTTGTCATTGACCAACCGCCTTCGCTAATGATAGGTCCAGCATTAAGATTGGTTAGTATCTGCTCTTAGTAACAATTATAGCTCAGCACCTCATTGTGAATACGGGTCCAGGGGCTGAATTCACGAAGGTTCTTTTTTTTTTGTAAGAACTTTTTCTCATTTGTAGGCGGCCTTAGTTAATATGTTCGCTTACACTAGCATAGGTTTTTTTTTTGTTTTTACGAACTTTACTAGCGTAAGAACGGTTCGCGAACACCGGCCCACGGGGAATCGAGGGATCCCCGATTGTTCTCATTCGTTGCATAACGACAATCTGTATACTTTAAAAGAGCACGCATGCAAGGGCTTATTGACTACTGTTCCCGCTCCCTAGTTCACGTACTGCGTGATGCGCCTGTTTAAATTAGGACATGGCCTCCGAGATTGCGACGGCGTGCGCCTTGCAATCTCGGAGGCCGTGAACGGACGTTCCACATCCGCCGCCGCGTCCATGTGTGGCGCTGGCTAACATTCCCACCTCTAATCTTTTACGCATACACAAATATACGCAAGGAAATGGACGGGGGGACAGCCGCCACCATCGGTCCATTTGTCGAGCATCGCGCACGTAAGGTGAAGGACCTGGGCTTGGCACTCACTTGCGGCAATTTGCCTTTTCTGCCACATTTAATCTACCTTTTCTTAATTATAGTTGTTGATTTGAAATCAGAATGGCAGTGGTTTACCCTGTACTTTCCCTGTCTGCATTTTGTGAAGCCCTCTAAACCTCATTTTAGTTACGAAAGAAGTAAGAGATTCGAAGGCCAACTTCCGTGGTCCCTATACTTTTCTGACAAAGACTACCGCCCAAAGAAAGGATAGTGAATAATCTTTCTTCCTACATGACGACGATATCGCCACCAACAGTATGTAACAAGCTCTTCAATACTTCATTCTTCAGCTTCCAGATTAGGCACTATTTGCTTTTTTCTGGCATCATCATTTCTGCCCCCCCCCCCCCCCCATACATTTCTTTTCTCTCTGTAGAATCATTAGCAGGCCTTTTTTTTCAATGCCAGCTTTATTTAGATGTTATTTTCTTTATATATATCAGCCTTATTCAAAAACACTTGCTATGGTGGGTAAATTTCAGATGCACAGATTGCAGGAAGCGGCGTAAGGAGAAGGGGTGCAAAGCAGTACGAGCAAAATCAATGCCAGAATTCCGTATAAACATATAAACCACATGATATAAAAAGCCTGAGGAAAAAAGACGCATGCGAGAAGCAAATGACGTGTAATAGAATCGCAGTATTTAAGCTCCATAAAAAAAAGAAGAAAAAGAAAGAAGCACCAGTAGCTGCAAGGCTTCATATTTATTAATTTTAATAAGTTCAATTGCAAAACTAAAAACTAAACTCTTATTTCCTGCTTGGTAGTGTGTAATTCTCGGTGCGCAACAAACAGAATATGGGCGTGTTCACATGCATACATATATACTCAAAAGTTGATAGCGATCGTTATATCCGTTAACTGCACTTTCAAAGTCGGACTTTGCAAGCGTAAGGATTCTACACTTCAAGGACATGCTATACCTTATGCGCAAGTTTCTCTCCCTCGAGTGGTAGATGAAAATTTTGAACGTCAGACCAGGTGAAAAATCCACAGCTGCAGATTTGATCGAAATGATGCATCGTCTGCAATTTTACGCCCTCAAAGGCGCACACACACTTTATTCTTCCCCGCTTCTTCTCTCCCTCTAATATTCACAAACTTTTCGAGACACGAAAATCGACGACGAAAAAAAAAAAAAAGTCGGGCAAGAAACTTAAGCCGAACTTTAGCTGCGTTGGCATGAAAGCGTCGACGAAACGAGCTGCGATATCGATTGGAAACGTTTTTTTTTTTTGTTAAGAATCTGCAAAGCCGGAAGGAAACGTTTCCTCCTCCCCATCACCTCTATTCCGCCTTCACGCAGCCAACTCATTTTTTTTCTTTTTCGGTCCTGTTTTAAAAATCCCGTCGTTCACATATAATTCATCTCCCAACGGGTATCGCAGCCGCCGGCTTGCACGTTTCTCAGCGTATCGCTCTGTGGATTCGAACTCCGTGCTCAGAGGAATAGGGCCAGCAGGCGTATACCTTCGACATATTTCGTATCAATTCACCGTCGCCGTACGGTTGGCCCACTCTTACCCCGAAACTTCACCCCAAGGCTATCGTCCTTTTCTCTCTCTTTTCCTGCTCCGGCAATAGTTCTTGCATGACTGAACATGTATTCACGGTTCGCGTTCTGCCTCCTGGCAATATTTTTTCATTTTGTTCTTCAACGTCCTAGATCGCTCATCTTTACACTGAAAAGTGTGGAACAAATTCGGCATTCCGTTTGAGCGCCTAGAACCATACGCGTGTGTCCGCACGGTATAATAGCACGAGCATGCGCTTGCTGTCCCTGAATGATTCCAGTTCCGTGATTATGGGCCCCTTGCTTTGTGGGTATAATTCACCGTTCCGTTTAAATGCTTGGGAACGGTTTGCGTATGGACGCGTGCGGCGGGAAATCCAAAATTAAGGTAAATGGCAAAAATACAACGCCTTGAAGAAAAATGTGGAGCACGCTTAAGCTACGCCTTTAAGAGTGGAACACGATAGCATTCAAAGATCCCCGAGCGCTTGTCACGCTTCCCGGCAACAACAGCTTATGTAACCGCAATGTTTACCAGGAGACACTGGAGGCTAACGCTATGCACGAGGGCGAGCTATCTAGTAGAAACGCGGCTTCTTGCGTGGGCCACGATGCGGCCGAGGCGAGCGCCACCTGAATGTTTCGCAGGGAACTGGGCGCGCCGCTTCATGGCCTTTGAGATTTGCGTGCGCAAACCTAGGAGGCCATGGCCGCTCTATGTATGGTATAAACGCTGCAAAAATGGTTAGTGCTTTTTTTTTAGTTTTCGCGTAACAAAATTATGTTTTCTCGTATATTCAAAATACAATGTGATGCCATCATGTCTGTAGGTTGTGTGTAAGTCGTATTTTACAATTTTTCTACGTATATTAACATAAAAAATTCTATGAGTTCAGTAATTTCCTTGCACCACACGGAGGGCTTGCGTGGTTGGGTAAGCGTGATTCTGTCTGCCTGGAGTCGACTGGGAACGTTTTGAGACCTCTTCAACCAATACCAATAATGCAAATGCTGTGTTTGATATAATGCTCACACATAATTTGATAGAATTGGTTCATGAACCAACGCATTATCAAGGTGCCTCTAAATCTGTTTTAGATTTGGTGTTTCTTCCTCGTGATTTCGGTAAATCCACCGCCGTTGCAATTGATCAAGGGCTGTCTGATCACTGCCTTGTCTCAGTTTCTATTTCCCTGGTGCCGCTTTCGCAGACTGAAAACCCGTTCTTTCATTATGTGAACGACTATACACATGCACGTGATGCACGCATTATCGATGACCTAGAAGCTTGTCTAACATATTTTGTTAATACAGATGTTTGCAGTTCGTGGCACCAATTTAAACGCATATGCTTCTACTGCATTGAAAACTTTATACCATTTAAACATAAGAAGGTGCATAAACATACACCATGGATGACGAGAAAGATCATTCACCTCAAGCGTAAAGCAAAAAGATTAAAGAAAAAGCATGCTGATCCCCAACTTATATCCGACACTCTAAATAACCTTGCACATGCGGTGCTTACTTCGAAAGACTACTACTTCAATACGTCACTCCCAAACTTCACAAAAAATGATCCAAGGAAGTTTTGGAAGTATATCAGCGAAAAAAAAGAAATCCATATCACAAGTTCTTGTCGATGGTTCATTGGTATGACCGCCATTGCTCAACACTTCAATGTATTTTGCTCACCCTGCTTGGACTTGTCGGCAGTATTGCATAAATAAATAAATAAATAAATAAATAAATAAATAAATAATGATATTCTTCTTGCCTAAGCGACGTCCAACGCTGGACGCCGGCCGCGGGAAGTAGTTTACGTGTTAGTTCCTTCTTCTGGTCGCGTAGTACAGAAGTTGTCTGTCGCGCGGCGCTTGGGCAACCTCGCTCTCGCGGTGGGCTCGCGTTCGAATCCGTGTCTTTCCGCTGCCGGCTGCTTGCTCTGCGATTTCTGCTCCGCCTGTTACAGCGCGATCCGTGTCCCCACGCGTGTACTCGCCTGCTATTTCCTTGGCACAAAAATTCCTTATATACTACCGAGCGTACACTTAAATCGTTGACCACAAGTGTTAAACGCACCTGCATTTTACTCTAGGGCCGTGGCATTTTATCGCCACGTACAACAGGTATGTCCTGATGTAGACGTCCTTGAAAACCGTGATGGGGATACAAAGTAAGCCTTACTGCTTCCTCATAGTTCCCCCAGCGCGCCGCGCGCTCTCCTATAATGTGTCGTGGGATGCGACAACGGCGTCATTTCTGCCTGGTCACCTACAGGACTATGTGGCGTCTAGGGTGGCAAGGGCTCCTAACGCGTGATAGACTAGAGCGATGAGGCATAGTCCCATCTTCGCTGTGTCCCAATTGCCCCCTTAAATAATCCAACAAGCATGTGCTGCTGCAATGCGTCGTTGCCAGGGTATTTTGGAGGGCCGTGCATCATGGTTTCCGTGGCCGCTTTATTAGATCTGGTCGCTGCTCACGTGGCCACTTTGTGCGACTTTTGATTGCTGCGGGGGCCTCTTGTTTATGGCGTAAACGGTGCGAGGCCGCTGCCGCAGGACATCGTTGCCGCGCTCCGTTTCCATTTCTGGAGACGCTCTGCTTTGAGCTACTGTCGTTTCTGTCAGAGTAGTTGTTCTTTCTTGGGGAAGGGGAGTTCCTTCGACAGTGGTCATGCCGTTTTCTGTCAGTGGCTGATGGACGCGTATGGCTTAATTTTCGACCAGCCTGGTTCTTGTAGCCAGGCCATCAAAAGTATTCACTGAATATACATGTATTTACAGAGAGAGAGAGAGAGAGAGAGAAAAGAAAGGGGAAAGGCAGGGAGGTTAACCAGATTGGTAGATCCGGTTTGCTACCCTACGCTGGGGAGAGAGGGGAGGTAAAGTTATAGCACCCTGGTTCTCGTACGCATGATCATCCTTGTATATACACATCTCATAGCATCGCTACAAAACTACGTAAAGTCACATCATCATTGTAAATGAACATTGTGTACACTGTATATATTGAACATCATTTTGTGTAATGTGATGATTAGGTCATTTCCAACTGTGCGTTTCCGTGGGCCTATGTGGTTATATGTTAGTGAGTGTGTTCTCAGACACTACTTTGGAAACGTGCCGTGTATACAATGCTTCGTTTTTCTTTCGTATAAGTTATTGTCCTGGTGTAATTGTGCCGTGGTGGTGGCTCAGGGTTCGTATCGTCTTTTATTGAAATACACTTTTTCTGAAAACACCGCCCGCCGGACTTCCTGCGACACGGAGCGCTTAATGCTGTCGCGTTAAAAATGTGGAACGTTGAACCACGTAGTTTTCACAAAAAGGCATATTATCTATTTTATTTTTATTTTTATTATCGAAATAGCTTAATTCCCGAAGAGACACGTTTGCGATGAACATGCGGCGATTCAGTTACGTCAGAAGAATCTTTCAAATAAATGTCGGTGAGAGCACCATACAAGCGGGAACGTGGCAAAACCATTGAGCTAGTTTACTCGAAAAGACGAACACTGCTTGCACGGGAAATCACTCACGTTAGGCTAATGACGAAAACTGGGAACACTGACCCCGAAAAATAAGAACTTTTTTGTAAGAAATTAAAAGACGTTTCAGTTCCCCCATGAGAGTCTTGATCACAATCCTTTGATAACGTCTTTTATAAGTTCTCACTACAACTTTTCTTCTTGGACGGTGTTCTCTTTTTTTGGTCAGCCTTTTCCCGACCAGACGGGATTCCGTCAAACCCTGGACTTCATAATAGACTAACGAACAAAAGTTTTCTGACTAGATGTTGAACCAACTTGTTTTCGGCGCGTACTGCAAATTACAAATCGTAGCCGGCGATCTGGTAAGGTGTAATCACTCGGAACTACGTAGTTCTCAGGATGACAGCAATAGTGAGAGCAAGCCGGTTTCGGGTAACCAGAGAATTGAAAAGCTCGCGGCCTCCTCAGCAGCGTGCCCGACAACTCCTTCCATTTTCATTTCGTTTTATTCTTCCGTATTATTTTCTGTCGTTGAATACGTAGAAAACGATTACTAGACCGATAAATTTCACTACATTCAGAAAATATAGGCAAAGCATACAAAGAATGCGACAAGCTAGAATAGTGCATACTATCTCTGAGTAAAACGAAAAAGAAGTGAAACTTCGTAAACATTATTTCCATGTCCGACAAGCGTTCTTTTAATTACAACGAATCACTAATCTGCACAACGTGAGTGAATCCCAGTCTCTGGCGGTACGAAATAAAACTGAACGATTAATGAACTAAATTATGAGTACTCACGGGGCAAAATCATGAGCTCATTATGGGGCATGCCGTAGTGGGACACTTAGGATTAATTTTGACCACCTAGGGATCCCGCGCGTCTAGGGTTCTGTGCCTCGACCTCGCGCTTAGCATCGCAACGCCATAGCCGCTAAGCCACCACTGCGGGTAATCGACCGAATATGACACTAAACATAATCGTTACATTACGAAACTTACGGCACTTTCCCAATGCGATGAGAAAAGTGGATGCCTCTATTCAGTCGTCGACGCTCGCTCCCGGACCAATCAGAGGTGGATAATGAAGGAACCGTACTTCTGGTTTTTCTTTTCTGATTGGCTGACGGGCGCGACCAATAGCTCTCGATGTACTGCACGGACTGAGTGTGACCCGAGTGAGGCCTAAGCCTCGGTTTTAAAATCCCCGGCTGCAAAGCCTGCTTGGACTATTCCGGAACCGAATGCATTAGCGCAGCAGCTGTTTGTCAGAACACCGCACACACACACACCGGTGGGCTAAGTAAGCGAGTGGTTAAGTGGCATCCGCGAATCCTTGAGCCCAAGCAAAGTCGAGGTGCCAGGCAGAAAAGCCGTAATGAGTGTGTGTGCGTGGAGCGGGGGGGGGGGGGGGGGCGAAATCTCTGCGGACCCGTGAAAAAAAATTGGACGGAGCTCGCTGCACTTCTGAAGTCGAGCGCGCTGCCGGGAAGTCAACGAAAAAATACATATATATGTATGCACCAGTTAGCTTTAGAAGCGAGCGAAGCTAATTGGCCAATTTCGGGAATGACCTTGGAAGATGCAGTGCTGTAGGCCTAGCGCCAAGCTGCGCGTAGGCGTCGTAAGCTTACCGCGTCTGCACCGGTGGGCGCGCTTCCTCCGTCGTGTGAGTTGCGTTGCACTTTTGGCAGACGGGCATTCTTACCAATTACGCACTTGAATTAAAACGGCGCATGAATTAGGCCTAAAGAAGTAAAAATAAGTTCAGCAGATAGGGGGTTGGGGTGAAAGTCTAGATAACGAAGAGCACGTCTGCTGTCGGCCGTCTGCAGTCTTCTGCGTATACATTCCGAGCCTCCGCTAAAAGTGAGACCATACTCTAATTTCTTTCTTTTTTTTTTGTCGAAGTGCCTGCAAAACTGCACGCTAGGAATGACTTAAGAAATACGAAGTATGGCCGCCTTAGTTTTTCTTGAAAGCTTCTTTTTTTATGTGCAATACATATGCCTTAGCGTTTAGCTTTTAAAGGTGCTATGATGCAACTGTACTGTTATAGTTAGTGTGTTAATTATCTAACAGTAGTTAGCAATGGTCTAAACAGCCATTTCGTGCCATGTGAGGAAACCACACAGCGGGAAAGTGAAGCAGTCCTATACACTGGACGACTCCGTCAACTGGTATTAATATTGCGTTTCTGCCACGTCTGAGTGAGATTTATTTAATTCTTCTTCTTCGTCGTCTTATTATTATTATTATTATTATTATTATTATTATTATTAGCGGCCGAGACTTATTTCGGCCCCTGCAATCTACTTTCCGTGAGTGAATCTATGTGAGCTCTGTTTGTTGAGGTATTTGTTTGTGAAAACCATGCAGGAGTGAACATATAAAACATATTTCTTAGCAAAGAACAGTGCCGCATGACATCCTTGTATCACAGCAGTGCCTGTGTGCGGGTTAAGAGGATAAGATGACGTCACTGAAGTGATATATAACGCGACAGGTATTGCGGCAAAATACAGGAAGATGGGACGCCCCACAAATGTGTAACCGCTTCATTCTTCTGGCCACCGTATGAAAGACAAAACCCTTAAGCTATACTCATTTCACTTTCGATAAGAATAGTGCTCCAGGAATAAGACAACAAACATAGAATGAACGAGCGTCAACTCAAAGTGACTTGTCTATTACAAAAGTGATGCGAAAGTGACGCCATTATAGTCTTCCTTCTATATAGCCGGTCACAAATGGCAAGACTCCCGTATGCTAAAGCGGGGTCGAATTTACGTAAATTTTGAATTATCAGAGTTCTTTGCCAATGGCTGCAGCTTTAGTTAATAATAAGTCCATCGTCAAGACTGGTTGATGCCTTCTGTTTTGAACAGCCTTAGCGTGAGAAGCCTTCTTTAACGTGATGGTCAAGAGTCGACCCCATGTGGCAGAACCGGTGTCGTCGTCCGCAGCCGCCGGCGCTATGCGTCACAAGATAACATCCCGAACCACAACTACGCAGGCCCTCCGCGTGACGCAGAGGCGTTACGGAAATAATTGAATTTCTCAAAGTAAAATGCCTAAGAAAACTAGTTAAGTCCGGCATACACACAACCTGAAGACACGATAGCGTCGGATTGTAATTTGAATATACGAGAAAATAATTTGCATGCACGAGAAAACATAATTCTTTAACGCGGGAACTCAAGCAAAAGCCCCTTTCTTCCTTGCTTACGGAGGTAGGAACCATTGATGAATCACTGCTTGTAGCCTCTTCTTTACGGGGGCATGAGCCGTCGCTCTGCCCTGCACTGTCGCCGGGAACGGCGCACCATTGTTTTCCATCGGGCCCCCCGTGTAGCAGAAAATCCGGTGTCGGCGTCAACGGCACCCGATAACGCTGTCGCTATCCATTCTTAAAGCCGAAGCTTAAGGGTTTTGTAATTTTTTTTTAATACGGAGCGTGACCTGCTGTGTCTGAAAGCTCATGTAATCGTCGTCGTCTTTCTTTCTGTTCTTTTTTTTCTTTTTGCTTTTGCACTCATTCTATTGACGAATAGCGCGATCCTAACTATACATATAGTCTCAACTTGCTGTAATATTACAATCACCTCGTACAACGCTATCTGCTACGCAGCATAGAACAGTGCGCGCACTTTCCGAATCGCATCGACGTGCACCGTGTGCGCTTCGATGCGCAGTGGTTCGACAACATACCCCATTGAGGCCGGACACTGCGAGCATTTCCCAAAGAGACCGCGGCCCCCTTTGTGAGCAGTATAGTAGGTCGAGAAACTCTCGGTCGTTTGGGCTCTCATACAAAGCGGCTGCGGCCAACACAACCCTTCAAACTTCGTACTAAGGCATCCTCCAAAAACCATCAACGAAGCAATGAAAAACAAACAAACAAAAGAGACTTGGGAACTCTCGGAACTGGGCAGCGCGGCACGGCGAGGTTTGACTCTCGCTTCACTGAAACCGTGCCGTCGCGTGTGTGTGCTTGCGCGGGAGCGATAAGAGCCTGGCCAACCCTACGAAAGGTAGCCGCGTCGCTCTAATTGGCTGAGTTGACACCGCGCTGGTGGCGGCGCCTTGCGGCGGCGCTGTGCGCCTGGAAAGGGGTCCTCCGGGGATCAAGTACGGGATCGGGTCTCGAATGGCGGCAGCCATGCGTGCGAAAGCCGGTGGGCGGCGAGCTCGCGACCTCGCACCGCCGAAGTTGCAGCGAGTTGGCGCTGGACGCGCTTTCACCGCTCGGTTAAAGTGTTCCCGGCGGGAGAAGATGAAAGACGGCTTGCTCTTTGATGGCCGCCTCGCCTTTTCCAGTAGCGCAGGCGTTGGTCATGGCGCTCTCGACATATTTAAAAGCCTTTATCGCATGCTACTCAGTAGACGATGCGTTTAGTAACGACTGTCATTTACAAATAGAGAAAGGGAGAGGAAACCTGCAGAGAGACGTGTGGCACTGTGATATAACATAGTGGTGGAAACGTACCTCTGGTTTTTTTCAGTCCGTATTGGTTTTATTTCATGGTGAGATAAAAGAAATACTGTCGTTTGACCACCCGGTTTTGCCGCTTGTGTGTAGAAGCGTCTCGATCAGGGCAACATACACACACGCATACACGCGAACGCACGTAATAACTAAAACCGTTAGTCGCTATGCTCACGTAACCATTCACACCACAGGCGTGCACATTAACCTCTCACGTAGCGAAGGGGCGCTAAGAGAAAAGTTATGGAAATTCTTTTAAATACCGGTCCAGAAAACACGTGAACCTGCAGAGACCTTCGCGGACAGAAATAATGAGATCAGAACAAAAAAAGAAATGACGATTTCATACATAATTGATGTGTACATAGGTCATAAGTGATACATAAGTGATGAGTGATGCAGGTAACAGAAAAGCCTCTTTTGTTCTCAGCTCCCCCTCCCTCCTCACTGCGCGATAATACGCTAACTCGAACACCCGGCGTTGCCACCACTCTTAAGCCGCTCGGCGCGAGTCCCTGCGAAAATTTCGTTTCCATTGTGCCTAATTTATCACACGCCTGCGTAGATTGAATCTTCTTTCCCTTTATTGTCGGCGCCTCCTCTATGTACGCCCATGAGCAGAACCGTGCGTAGGCGCTCCGAAGTAAAGAAAGGAACGGTCGGGCCTAGGGCGATAAATAATTAGCCGCACTGAGCGGCCTGTCATTTACCCGTACTTTGTTGCCCGTTAGAAACGTGGCTTGCATTATTATAAGCGCCATACTCGCGTTTTTGTCTTCTGTTCGTGTACGGCGAAGACAGTGGCGAGGCACAGCAATTTTCCCTCGCCACTGTTGCTTATGAACGCTATGCACGGGGGCCGTGGAAATTTGAGGAAACTCACTTAGTAACTCCGCGATGGTTGCGACATCGCACGGAGGCGTCCTCGTCGTCTGATTTCTCCGTAGAAGGTTGCATTCGTAGAGTTACAACGCCGCAGCATGCCCCGCTCTGGCAGCTGTAGGCGCTGTTGTACGCGAACTTTGAGCCCAGTTCACTACTGCTTGATTGTCGCAGAAGTATAGCGCTTTTCCCGTTCTTTTCTTTCTGTCCTTGCTCCTTTGTGATGCTAGTGCTGCGCTGTATTTAACTAAATCTGCCGCTACGCCAAACAGCCAACATATCTGTTTCGTTAAAGCATACGTCTTCGCTACACTGAAAAAAAAAACAATGACGTAACAGCAATTTTTCCGGAACTGAACTCACTTTGGCGGCATTCACACTGGCGAGTCGCAAAGGTCACGTGACCAAGCATAGCTCGAAGGGACCACCAATTTTGTCGAGTCACTCGTTGTACGATAGAACAGCGGCACGACTGGCAACGCAAAGTCTGTGAACCAATAGGTGTTGCGCCTATTGGGTCACCAACTTTGCGTTGCCAGAGCACGTGCGAACGGCACCAATCGAGAGACGTTTCGGTGTCGCGACACACAGGTCGTGCTCGCCGGTGTGAACGCCAGTCGCCTTACTCGTCAGTCGCCGATCTGAACGCCGCCTTACCAACACTACGATGATGATGATGGTGGTTCTTTGTTTAATGGCACAGGCCCACTGTGGGGGTTAAAGCAAGAACCAAGGGCACCAGGTTCCACCAGCTTCTGAAGACCTTATTACTACAAATGGGCAACAAGTCGTCAGCATCTACTATGACATCACGTTCTGAGGCCTGCGAAATGCGCGCAGGTGCGCCGCCGCTCTCGGAGGCTGCGTGTTGCACAACACCCTGAGCAATTCGTCAAATCAGAGAAACATTGTTGGCGCGTCTGGTTCTGAAGTGCACATTATTGCAGGGTCATTAGTCCGAACGCCACGAGGAAGGCCCGGTGTGGTGAAATGCAGCAAAATAAACAAAAACAACAAAAAAGATTGGCTTACTCTTCCGAAGTGTGAGCGTGGAAGGTATTACTTTGCGCAAAGATCTTTTAACAAGAGCCTTGTTTGAGCAAGGAAAACAAGCGTCTGGACCGGACATTGCGAAAAAGAAAGAAGCCAATATTTTAAGTTAACTGTGTTCGGGGAAGCTATATACGTCCGGCGTCGGCAGTAGGCTTTAGTTAGTGTGTAACTCAGAATAGCGAACGAACGGCTATAGCGTTCAACTGCTGTATTTCGCGTTGATCCTCATTTGTCCGACAGTCAGTGACGTTAACAGCCATGTTTGTTTTTACAATTTTCTGTCTGGGATGCCGCGCTCCATTCTGCCTGCAGAGGTCATCAACAGTTGCTTTAGCAAATGTTTATTTTCGTTGTTGGTTACGTAGGGCGACGTACGTACTTAACCCTAACCAGCATATTCAGTCATTCTGCAAAAAGAAAAGCAAAACGAAGAAAGCTAGGACGGAAAGATGAAAGAACCCAACTGTGGCGCAAGCTGACATAAACAAGAGTAACTCGTTTTTCTGAGTTTCATTCCTCTTGCACATTGTGCAGGGTCCGGCGCAAAACCAACGTGGTAATGCAGCTTATATCTTGCCCATAGTTCGCCATGGCTTCTATAAACATTCAGATTGGACCTTCATTTATATTGTGCGTTTGGCGTTTATTTCCGTATTCGAGCATGCGCAGGCGAGTCGAGCTTAACGAGACTGACGCCTGCTGGCGGCGTGTTACATCCGGGCTAGCCGGGCTTCCGGTCAATGAGCGAACTAATTTGGAGAGCCGTTATTCGAAACCAGCGTTCAAAGCAAGCCCGGTGAAAGATTACAGTGAAAATAGGCAAGTAGTAATTGGTTGAAGGACGAACGAACGGGGTCCCTCGTTCGCAGGAAGCCAGTAAGATTTTTGTTACTCGCTACCCTTCGTTAAAATCACGCATATTGTTCCGTTGAACCTCAAGGAGATGTCTATTGAAGCCAATGGAAAAGCAACGCAAAAGCTATTTTCTGCAGCGGCCTTTTTCTACCGCTCTGCCTCTTATTGAAATGAAACTAAACGAAAGAGAATTGTGCCACCGTCTAATTGCAGCGGCTGTTCCTTTCACGTAAAATGAACGATACGAATAAAATGCTGTAAGGTGGGAAAAAGACGTCATAGGTTCGGATAATCTGAAGCGGAGTTAGTTAAAAGGTGTAAATAAAGACCACATTTATAGTCCTGGGAGCACTGATACATACACAGGCAAAAGGCGAAGACCAGTTGTACCGTACGTTGTACTGACTTACGAACACTTACATGAGGCTGCGGCGCGGTCCAAGATGAACAGGCTTATGCAGATAAAGAAAATGCAGAGATAGCATAACATCCGCAGAAAGGCGCAAGTAACAAAGTAGAGTTCATAACAAAATGCGCACAAAGTGAGTTATGACACACACACATCGGGCAACAAGTGCGCACATATAAAATGGTAGAGCTGGGTCTCTAGTTTCGTCGATCAGATTTCACTAATTCTGCGAGCGGAAGTAGCTCGGCATCGCAGCGTATTACTCAGTGACGCTGATGGGAATGTGAAGGTAATGTCAATAAATAAGGAAAATAGACCGACTGTGCTCAGCGCCGGCGGAAAATTATGCGGAATAAGGCAAAACAAGCTCAAGAATTGAAAGTGTTATGTTTCGCCTACAACGCGCGGTAATGCCGGCGCGGATGCAACGGACGCCGGGGCTTTGTTCAAAGCGGCGGACATTTTGGCCCGTCCGACGCCGCCTCAACGCCTACCCGCCAAGCGTGTCCAGGCGTGTTTCAGTGCCACGTGTCTTCGTGTGTGCGTGTGTGTGTGTGTGCCCTCGCTTGTCAAAGCGCGGCAGCGGGGAGCGGAGTTCCCCGAATGAGGAGCCTGGACGTCTCTCGGCTCAACTGTTCACGCCGTCGTGGGGGTGAAGGTTGGCGATGCGTCACTACACTCGGTTCAGCGGGTCTCTCGGCCCGACAGTTCGCGCCGTCGTGGGCTCCTGCTGCGCCGTCCCGTGACCTTCATCCCGTGACCTTCCCTCCTTCCCTTTTGGACCGCGACGCCGGGAGTATAAGAGCAGCTGCCCCCGGACGCCAGAGAAGAGGCTCCGATTTGTACTGTTGAGTTACGTGCTCTCCCGTCTCTCCACTTCGGTCGACCTGACCGGCCGCTCTTTTGCTATGTTAGAATAAACAAGTTGTTCTGTTACCAGTCTTCTCTTGCTTTGCCGGGACCTTCGGATGCTTCCAGTGCCCCAGGCCGCCAGGCCAACGCTACCCTTGGGGCTTGCGACCCATTGGCAATAACGGGCGTCAGCACCGAGACCCCAACAACTCGTGCCAGCGGTGCGATTACAACATCTGGTTGCCAGCGGTGAGATCGCGACAACGGAGGCCAGCAGCGAAGAGATGCGGTTGACTGTATGCTGAGCAGCACAACGACCATCCGGGAGCAGCGCAACGAGCCCTGTGTGATGACTGGTTGCCTGCAGCGGAACGACTGCGCTGAAGTCTTGGCTGCAAGGTTTGGTGAGTGCGGGACTTTCTTCTTCTGAGTTTTGCCAGGCTTTTGTTAGTATTAGAAACAGAGCTGGTAATTGTGGTTGTCGTTGCTACCGGGTTAGTTTGCGGCAAGACAATAGTAGGCAGTAGAGAAAGCAGCATTCAGAGCAGCCATGGATTTGAAGTCGTTGCGCAAACCGATATTACTGGAGCTTGCAAAAGAGTTGGGTCTGGATGTCTCAGACAAACTCAGAAAACCAGAACTGCTAAGGGCTATTCTTGAGTTAGAAGCTGAGGATGACGAGCTGTCGGATTGCCTTGAGACCATTGAGGAGCGGGCAAAAAGACATGAGCGCGAACTTATAGAACAGAAAGAAAAAGAAGAGCGTGAACACGCTTTGGAAATGAAGCGTCTCGAGTTAGAGATGGAACGCGCTCGTAATGGAAGTCAGGCACACGGTGCAGGAGAACGAGTATTGTTCAAAATGACTGACCTGATGCGGCCGTTTAAGCTTGGAGAGGACATTGGTTTGTTCCTGGTTAACTTTGAGCGAACGTGCGAGAAGCAGGGGTTCTCTCGGGAAACGTGGCCACAGCGCTTGCTCACTTTGCTACCCGGCGAGGCGGCCGACGTAGTCGCTCGCTTGGAGAGAGAGGAGGCAGAGGATTTCGACAAAGTGAAATCGAGTCTGCTAAAAAAGTACCGGCTGTCAGCGGAGGCGTTCCGTCGGAAGTTTCGGGAAAATGAGAAAGGCAAAAGTGAGTCATATACAGAGTTTGCCTACAGGCTTATGTCAAACATGCAGGAGTGGCTCAAAGAAGAGAAAGCGTTTGGTGACCACGAGAAAGTTCTGCAGTGTTTCGGGCTAGAACAGTTTTATAGTCGGTTACCTGAGAACGTGCGGTACTGGGTCTTGGATAGGCCAGACGTTAGTACGGTGGCTAGAGCCGCTGAGTTAGCCGAGGAGTTTGTGACGCGTCGGGCTCGCGGAGCTAAGGACGGTCAAAAGGGTGAATTTGGCTCCAAGTTTGAGAGGCCGAAGTTCACACCCATGAGAGCAAAGGGGGACACACGTAGTGCGGATGCGAGTGAAAGCAGTCCGACCGAACGTAAGGAGACGGCGGCAACCGAAGCCGAACGCAGAAAGCGGTTCGAGATGAGGCAAGCGCGCGTTTGTTATACGTGCCAGAAGCCGGGTCACTTTTCGGCGCAGTGCCCAGAAACAAAACCAAAAGTCGTGTTTTTTTCATTAGGCAGCACTGACGAGAACATCAAGCTTCTCGAGCCTTACATGCGAGACCTCCTCGTGAACGGGAAAGAGTGCCGAGTGCTTCGCGATACCGCAGCTACGATGGATGTAGTTCATCCGTCTTACGTAGAACCCGATATGTTCACGGGCGAGTGCGCATGGATCAAGCAAGCAGTGGAAGCTCATAGCGTGTGTCTGCCGGTAGCAAAAGTGCTTATTGAAGGACCTTTCGGAGCACTTGAGACGGAGGCCGCAGTGTCATCTATGCTGCCCCCCCAGTACCCGTACCTATTTTCGAACAGGTCCGATCACCTCCTGCGCGAGAAGGGGCTTTTGTTTGGTGAGGCTAGCGTTCAGGCCTTAACCAGATCGAAGGTTCGGGAGCTCGCTGCAAAGGCGGTAGATGCGGGACCGACGTTGTTGAACGATGAGAAAGGGTCAGAGGCGCAGCAAGCTGGTATTCAGAGCACGCCCGAACGGGATAAAATTGAGCCTGTAGCGTTAAAGGCACCAGATACTGGAGAGGAAATTCCCGATGCGGGAAAGTTAGAAGAGCTTCCGGGACTAGGCTCAGTGACGAACAGGAAAGACACCGATCAAGTCATTAGTGACTTAATAAGTAAAGCATCGCTGTCGCCTGAGCAGAAAACCGAACTACACCAGCTCTTACAAGAGTTTCAAGGTCTGTTCTCTGAGAGGCCTGGTAGGACTTCTGTCCTTACTCATGACATAGAACTTACCTCCCCAGAGCCAGTACGATCCAAGGCGTACCGGGTGTCACCCCGCCAGAGCGATATTATGGAGGCTGAGGTAAAGAAAATGCTACAGCTCGGTGTTATTGAAGCGGGTGAGAGTGATTATACCTCCCCTTTGATTTTAGTTGAGGTACCGGGCAAGGAACCTCGTCCTTGCGTCGACTACCGCAGGCTTAATTCCATCACTAAGGATCAAATTTATCCGATCCCTAACATCGAGGAGCGCCTTGAGAGAGTGAGTAGCGCTCAGTTTATTTCCACCCTAGATCTTGTCAGGGGTTATTGGCAGGTTCCACTTACAGAAGAGGCTAGTAGGTATGCGGCGTTCATTTCACCAATGGGGACATTCCGTCCTAAAGTTTTGAGTTTTGGTTTGAAGAACGCGCCATACTGCTTTTCAAGCCTCATGGATAAAGTGTTGCGGGGACAGCAAGAATTCGCTTTACCGTATCTAGACGACGTAGCGATATTCTCCGCATCCTGGCCGGAACATATGGCGCACTTGCGGGCAGTGCTAACCCGCCTGCGCGATGCGGGCTTGACAGTCAAGGCTCCCAAGTGCCAGTTAGCACAGGCCGAGGTTGTCTACCTCGGACACGTAATTGGTCGGGGTCGTCGCCGCCCCTCTGAAATAAAGGTGGCCGCTGTGCGAGACTTCCCGCGACCGCGCACGAAGACCGATATTCGGTCGTTCTTAGGTGTCGCCGGCTACTATCAGAGGTACATCCCCAGGTACTCTGATATCGCGGCTCCCTTGACGGATGCTCTAAGAAAGACAGAGCCGCAAACAGTCGTCTGGGAGGAGACGAAGGAAAGGGCTTTTAGCGCCCTAAAGAGCGCCCTAACAAGCCAGCCGGTGCTACGATCGCCCGACTACACAAAAGGGTTCGTTGTTCAGTGTGATGCTAGTGAGCGAGGCATGGGCGTTGTACTGTGCCAACGGGAAAATGGAGAAGTAGAACACCCCGTCCTGTATGCTAGTCGTAAGCTGACGAGTCGTGAGCAGGCGTATAGCGCCACCGAGAAAGAGTGTGCGTGTATCGTGTGGGCCGTTCAGAAATTGTCATGTTACCTAGCTGGCTCGAGGTTTATCATTGAAACGGATCACTGCCCTCTCCAATGGCTGCAGACCATCTCTCCCAAAAATGGCCGCCTCCTGCGCTGGAGCCTCGCTTTGCAACAATATTCCTTTGAGGTGCGTTACAAAAAGGGGAGTCTCAACGGTAACGCCGATGGCTTAAGTCGAAGCCCCTAACGTGGGAATCAGCCTCAAAATTGCTTGTTACTGATGTTTTTCTTCCTGAGGCAGGATTTTTAACCTATTGCTTTTGTGTAGTGTTTCAAAGTGATGATGTGCTTTTTAGTGCAATTTTTCCGATTTGTGGACGCGTTCTGAGTGCTGCTAAACTACTGTAAGGAACTAGGCAGCAGTATAAAAGGGGAAAGAGCCTGGCAGGGCTTAGTGAGGGTTGTGCCGTGCTTGCTGACTGAGCGGTTGACTTTTGGCGTGGTTCTAACGCTTGCCGGAAACGAGAACAAAAATGTCAACTCTCCCGAAGTCACTTTGCAGTGTCCTGTGTGCACCTGAACGTGAGAACGAGGCCTTCTCTGTGCGCTGCGCTCAAGAAACGCCCAAGGACGCCCAACTTCGGTTATGAGCATCATCGAGCGACATCCCTCCGGACAGCGGATGCAGTCCCCTGACCTTCGGGATCTCCTTCCCCCGGCGGGGCGGTCTGTTATGTTTCGCCTACAACGCGCGGTAATGCCGGCGCGGATGCAACGGACGCCGGGGCTTTGTTCAAAGCGGCGGACATTTTGGCCCGTCCGACGCCGCCTCAACGCCTACCCGCCAAGCGTGTCCAGGCGTGTTTCAGTGCCACGTGTCTTCGTGTGTGCGTGTGTGTGTGTGTGCCCTCGCTTGTCAAAGCGCGGCAGCGGGGAGCGGAGTTCCCCGAATGAGGAGCCTGGACGTCTCTCGGCTCAACTGTTCACGCCGTCGTGGGGGTGGAGGTTGGCGATGCGTCACTACACTCGGTTCAGCGGGTCTCTCGGCCCGACAGTTCGCGCCGTCGTGGGCTCCTGCTGCGCCGTCCCGTGACCTTCATCCCGTGACCTTCCCTCCTTCCCTTTTGGACCGCGACGCCGGGAGTATAAGAGCAGCTGCCCCCGGACGCCAGAGAAGAGGCTCCGATTTGTACTGTTGAGTTACGTGCTCTCCCGTCTCTCCACTTCGGTCGACCTGACCGGCCGCTCTTTTGCTATGTTAGAATAAACAAGTTGTTCTGTTACCAGTCTTCTCTTGCTTTGCCGGGACCTTCGGATGCTTCCAGTGCCCCAGGCCGCCAGGCCAACGCTACCCTTGGGGCTTGCGACCCATTGGCAATAACGGGCGTCAGCACCGAGACCCCAACAACTCGTGCCAGCGGTGCGATTACAACAAAAGATGCATAAAATCTTGCAGAAAAATAAAAGGCAGTGCCGTGTGGAAGCATTCTTTGGGGCCTGCTAGCATAAGCCGTGGCGTTGTATTGCAAAAAGAAGCAATAAAGGAAAGATACGATGAGTTTTAATACTAGAAAGCAATGTACCACTGCCCATTAGGGACGCAGGAAATAATAGCAAGTGAAATCTCTAATCCATGCCTGATAAGTAACCAGATATATAAGGTTGGAATGCAAGCTATCTGATGTCATCCCTTTACAGTCGCAAAACTTTCCAAATACGTTTCCAACTAAGTTCCAAAACTTTCCTTTCATTCTGCGTCCATTGTTATGCTCTCTCGGAACCTTTTGTATGGGTAGGTATAATACGCCAGGCCGCGACATTCATTGGTGTAATAGGTGTAATAGATAACCCGCACTCGTCGGGTCCTGGTAAAGTTTCACTTTCCGCTTGCGATTCGCACCAAACTTTTCACGACCTCATTAACCCATGCCAGAAAGACTGAATGCTGCTTGCAAACATAACCATCGCTCCTCTTTGAACACGTGCGCAGTTTAATTACCCGCATCTAACTTTCTCGTCGTGCTTCTCCCCAAAACAGCTCGCGTGCGAGTTCCATTTGTTTTTAATTTTAACCGACGGAAACGCATATCATTTTCCAGCCACACTCATTTCGTATAGCGGCACTCAGAGCAGACGAAGCCACTGGAAAAAAATAATATTATAGGATCAGACAATATGCAACAGAAACGTAAAACGCAACACGGCGTGTGCTTTTTGGGTTCAGACGTAACGCGCGAACAAGTTCCTCTTTGCAAACTTTATTTAAAGCCGTGGCTGCAGGAGTAAGGGGTACGCAATGGCTTTGGGTCAGGTCATTACAGGAAGACCGGCGCGACAGGCTATATAGCCCCGGGTGCCATACTTCATGCTGGAAAGAAGATAGGGCATCGTCGTCACATCCGGTGTGGTGTAGCAGACGGCATATACTGGGGGAAAGCGATCGGCCACTACGGAGAGTAAACAAAAAAAGGTGCAGACGAAAAGTCTGCGCTATAGAGAAATGTGAGAGGTGGCATCATGGGGCTGCACTGAATGCCCGACAGTTTTGATTTTATATACGTTCTTTCTGGAATGTGCTAGCGTACTGTGTGGTGCCAGAGATGTCGCGAAGGGCAGGCATTCCAACGGCCTTATCGACACAGTCGCAAGTATTGCGTTGCACGTAATGTGTACAGTTGGAAAGAGAGGCGCTTAAATGTTGCGTGGATAGCTCCTACTGCAATGGCGCAGTGTGTAGGAAACAGTTTTACTTGCGTAATGCCTCCTAAAGTACGGCAGAAAAGGACCGCTTGCAGCATATGCACGATGACCTTGCGATAGGATTTCAAAGCGAGCTTTGGCTTATCCAGTGGGGGGAAAAGCGTGTGGCTTCAGTAAGCCTTCTCGCGATTTTTGCGAAGGAGGCAATTAGCTCGCCACATTCTTCATAGCCTAAAGTTTTTGGTGACGGATACGCACGTCACATCGGTCATCGTTCTGTATGCTGTGCATTCCTAGTCCTTATCTAAAGATAACTAAAAACAAGTTAGGCTAGGTTGAGAAATTATTACTTCGAGAGACTCAGTCTTTGCTGGGAGAAATGAAATGATAGATTCTAATAGAAAATGTAGATGGAACATTTCTCCAATAAAAAACGCTACTGCAGAACCCAAATAGAGAGTACCGGCACAGATATATACGTAGAATATATAAAAAAATTTACATACAATTTCCATGAGGCGGAAACTTGTAGACTCTGCACAGCGCCATAAACAACCTCTTCGGATGCTTACGGGTGACAAACACACCAAAAGGGAAAAATTTCCGCACGTCTTTTGTAATCCGACATTTTTAAAAATATTATTATAATCATTGCTAATAACATCATTATAAAAGACAAAATACACGAGGCAACGTCATTATGCGTACACGAGGCCTTAATCAGACAGTAAAATAAATGTTTATATGCACTTCCATAACTATGCCTCTCCACAGCGACTCTGATGTAAGAGTACGTTTCCCTGTGGTGTAGAAAGGGAGTTAGAAATAACAAGCAGATACTCCCACCAAAAGGAGTTTGCAGCACTCCCTTTGAAAGTGAGTATACTTCATCGCGGAGTAAAAATATAAGAGTTAAAGAGGGCTGGTGCAGATACTGCCAACAAAGCAGTTTGGAACATTCCCTTTATTAGCAAATACACTTCATCGCGCAGTAAAAAGGGAGTTAAAAGAAGGGGCATGCAGATTATTTTCTCGCAAGGAGTTTTCAATGCTCTTTTTCAGAGTGAATACACTTCATCGCAAAGTAAAAATAGAACAAAAGGTGGTGCATGAAAATACAGCCTCCAAAATGAGCTGTCAGCACTCCCTTTGAGAGTGACCACACTCCGGCATGGGGCCAAAAATGGCGTTATAGACGACGCAAACGCTTACTCTCGTCCAAAGGAGTTGTCAGCACCGCCTTCAAGTGTGAGTGCACTTCATCGCGCACTAAGAACATTCGACGAAAAATTTCGCTTTAATAGCATTAAAAATTACGTGAGGGCAGCGGCATTTTGGGCGTTATTAACGTGTGCAAAAGACATATAGTTTATAAGATCGTTCTTCATTTTTAACTGTCGGTGTGGGCAATATGTTATAATATTTATTGTGATTTACGTTGTTGCTTCGCTTGTTTCCAATGCCGCTGTGTTAAGTGAGGTTGTTGTTCACAATGATCATTTGACAGTTTATTTGTAATCTCACGGTGTTGCTTTGACTGCTATGTGATGACGTCGCTATGTTTACATAACTGTTTCGCTTTCGCTTACGAAACGACGCCGAAAAGTACGAAAATCTGCAAATATAATACTAGCAGCTGCTCAAGAGCCAACGAGTAGCCGGTGCCGTATTGGCGCGATAACATCTCCTTCTGTCATTGAGATGGAAACATGGAGACAAAGATGCCAAATACAATTACCACAGCTGAAAAAAAGTGTCAACACTCCCATTGAGAGTGGATACACCCAATAGACTTCTCATGGGGTACATCACATCGCTCCGGCGACGTAACAGCGTGATGTCACTGGCGCATGTGCAGTGATCCTGGTTGGCAAAACACAGCCACGACCGGCTTTCTGCGTGGTGCAGTCGCACAGTACTCGGCGTAGGTGGGCGTCATTTGGACGCGTTTCCTTTATTTTTCTATATTCAGGTGAACCTGCACAACTGTCTAGTCAGTCAGAATAGCAGTTTCGTGTACCAGAGAACATCAGTGTGTGGTAAACTGTACGATGAAAGTGTAGTGACGCTGGCTTTTTTTTACATGGGCACGTGATGGATTGTGCATTGAAGAATATCGGCTTTTACATAGAAGTGTGCCACGTTTGTTGTGATGAGGTTAAGTGTGCGGCGAAGTGTGTGTGTGTGTGTGCTGGACAGTGGCTTATGGGGGATACTTTGTAAGGAAAGGCTCCGGATCAGTTTTGACACATGGGCTTTCTTACCGTGCTCTTAAAGCAAACAAGTATTTTTTCATTCCTTCTCCCTTGCCCCAGCGTAGGGTAGCCAACCAGACTCTTCTCTGGTTAACATCCGGGCCTTCCTCATATCCCTCTCTCTCCCTCATCTGAACTCAGGCGCCGCCATTGTGTACGGCTCCACTAAGCTGCCGTGATGGGTATGGCTGACAGTTTCAGACGAAGTAAATCTTGCATATCATTTCACACTACAGTGTCAACGGGGCACAAATTAGTGCCTTCACAACATTGCAGTACAAATTTTTGTCCGAAAGCGAGTCATTTAAGCGAAGTATCATTTCGGCACCATCAAAATGTCCATCTTCTGTGATAAATTGTTTGCTGTCGAAGAGTAAAGAATACACGCAGAAACTCCTCTGGGAGTTGTCTGAGTATGCGTAAGTATTGTGCCACTTGCTCATATCCATGCCGCCCGGTGTCATCAGCGTCATGAAAATTGATCCGACCAGTACAAAGTTTATGAACCCTTAGCAGTCGTTATCAACCTTATCGGGCTATATACAACCCTTATAAACCCTTATCGCTTGTTATCAACCCTAACGGATTTGATTCGACCCTTGTCAACCGTTATCAGTCGCAGTGACGTCACGCTGTTTGAAGAAGGGAGAGGTCTACTGTGCAGTAAGATGATAGTTAGAGATGGCACATGCTGTTAATCCCGGGGTGGTGTCGCCGCTCTAGTTGAGACTGCATACACCTCCTTGTGTAGTAAAAATGGACTAAAAGACGGAACGTGCGGTTACTGCCGCCAAGAGGAGTTTCAACCGCTCCCTTTGGGAGTGAATACACTCAACCACGAGGTAAAAATAAAGTCGAGCATGGGACATGCAATTACTCCCCTCCAAATTAAGCTGTCAGCACTGCCTTTGTTCTTACGGTGCGCCCGCCCCGGTTTTCGCTGTGTTTAAACATCTGCCACGCAAGACTCCATCTTAATAACATTTGTGCGAAATTCCATGAGCCAGTGTGAGGGCCCTCCGCGGGTCTAATCTTGGCGCGTGGGAGCTCCCATACGCACAATGGTCCATGTAGTTAGGGCTTATTGTGCCGCTTTAAGATTGTGTCGTGAGAAGAATAGACTGAGCGCGCCCGCCGCAATGTATAGAACGCCTCCGTCCGTCCGAACAATGGTTTCAGTGCACGATACGCTGAGGTAAGCTTCCCTGCATACGCCAAGTCTGGTCAGCGAGTTCCGAAATGTCGAAGAGATGGTGCGCTGACGTTGCAACGAGGGGATAGGTTATAGGGCGCCGCGTGATTTGTTCCAAACTACAATCCGTGATGTCGCGACCATGCGTGACCGGAGAATAAATATCCCGCGTTATCGCCCTACAAGCTTAAAACATTTTAACCCTGAAAACCGCAACATTGCAAAACTATATTATCATTATTCGTGTGTTCCTCTCTTGAACGCATTTTTGTGTCAAGAATGCCATGCATATCTCATGTCCTAAATTGTTACCGCTAAGTATGGCTCACTGTGGAGTGAATTATAGTTAACTCAAATTCACTTCCCCGTACCCATTTCTTTAAGCGTTGAGCCCTATCACCTAAATATAATAATCTCTATTTAACGGGCACGCATCATTGAAAGAAGGATATACACAGCTGATTGATATCAGTAGTGACATGCGGCCAGAATAACATCCCGGAAGTGGTACAGAACTTTATGACTGTAATACGAGAGTTCGCCTAGCGTTCCGTAGAGCTGTCTCTCCTCGGCGCGTCAATCAGTCCTGCCCACCATTGACGAGGCGACGAAAACGGGAACAGAGAGGGCGAATTCGGACGTCGCAGAGGGGTCGACACTGGTACGAGGCAAAATAATCGCACTCGAACAAGAACCCACCGTGTGACGAGGACGGCGATGCGCCCTGGCACATTTAAGCGTTGTCGTCAATGGCCTTGTCTTGCCGGCAAGGGCGGTTTCGTTTAGCCGCCGTGACGGGCGCAAATAGCTGGCGTCGTGCCCCTTCGCCCTCGCCTACCCTTTACAATCGTCCGCGGTAGGGAGAGGGTAGGGAACGGTGCGAGGGGAGCTAAACGAGTTGCGCGCTAAATGGCTCGATCCACTTCATTAGGCGCGCTCTCATCGGAGGGCGCAGGGTTGTAATGGGGTAAGATGGAACAACAGGGCGAGGAGGAGTGTGGCAGAGAGAGATGAGAGCGAGCGGTGAGTGAAGACGGGGAACCACTAGGCGGCGCTGTAGAGCTTTCTGCTTCAGCCCTTGGAATTTGAAGACGTTGGGGGAAAGGTGCACGGATTTGCAGTTGCGACCAGTAAGAGTGGGCTGAGAGATTGGGGACGAAAAGAAAGAACGAAAAGAAAAAGAAACGAACAGTAAAGAATACTCTACGTTTCATGCTGATTTGTCTTAATGCGTTTCAGACATTCTTAACTATGCGGTCGTTCTTTGCAATGATCAACAGATGTGAAGCATCAGGTGAAGGCACAACGGAAATACAAAAGTAATCAGCTTGCTAGTGATTGCTACCACCCTTCCTAAAGGTGTACATGACACCTATAATCACTCTCTCACTAACTCGCATATTTACACATACATACACGCATGCATACATACATACACACATACAATCTCCAGCGCAAACCACTTGCGTTGATACCGCGCTGCTATGGTATTCCCGGTCACCGTATGCGACCTATAGTTTAATTCTTATCAATGGCAGTTTATACGACTTCAGCTTCACAAAATAGAAAATAAGTTGTTTGGGCCGTAGATAAATAGTTTGTTGACGTTTTGCCATAGCGTCTACAGAGCGTCTAAAGAACGCCTGCGGACTTATGACCTCACACTTCTCGGCGACTGTTATCAACAGACGGTGGCTAACAGATCACCTGACTGACCAGGGATAACAGCAGAATAAACCAAATACTCTTGTTAACGAATTGCACCGATAGACACACCGCGTATGCCTTCTCTAGACAAAAATATAAGTTTATAAGAAGGCATAGCAGTCTGCTTGAAGCATATACTGAGAATGTATAGACTGTCCAAATTCCCTATGTCCATACCGTAAACCGAACACCTTCTGTCTTGCGGCATGTTCCGGTCTCAGTGGAAAAGCCATCGGCTAACACAAGACTACCGAAAAGGAGCAGGACACTCGACAAGAGATGAACAAATGTTGAGTTCAGAGGATGCACTCACTACAGAGAATATTTTTCTTCAGCCTCCGGGTGGCGGGAAGGCAGAGTGAGGTTATTAAAATGTCCCGAGGTTGAATGCAACGGCCGGAAGAAAAGTGAATAAGAGATAAGTCGGAGGGGCTGGAAGGGGGAGGGGGGCAGGGTCTAGAGAAAGAGAATCGCTCTTTCATAATTGGATTTTCGGAGCTCCTTCTTCCCAGAACAACCGCACGGCATAAGAAATCAGAACGAGAAGCAGAGATAGCGTGGAACGAGATCTGTGTAGTACAGTTCCGGAGAATACTTCACGAGTGCTGCTGCCTCTATGGCCGGGACCGCGTGTTCAGTGCCACGGTTGAAAATTAAAATCCCTTCCGCACGTACTTTGTCTCAGTCGTGCGACTTCTCCGTGACTTTGTTTCTGACATTGCATAAAGGAACATTCGCTTATCTGTTTCTTTTTCGTCTGTGCGTTTTCTTTTCGTGTCTACGCGAGCGGTTGTTTCAGAAGAGCAAGCGTATTGTTATAATGGAAGCGCCAGGAATGTTAAGTGCTGACTCTGAGAACGTGTGTAATTTTTATGTGCAGTCGACACTCAATTTTACCGCTGTGATGAACTTTCCTTTTGTCTTCTTTTTTTCCGACCCACCGGAACCGCGTCGGGTTATAGGAGTCTGGCTGTACATTTGCGTTGTGTATTAGTTGCAGAGCTTGAAAGACGACAGGCTTATGTGACAGGCTGCGACCACAAGCCCAAGTTACACCCCGTCTTTCTTTCTTTCTTTCTTTCTTTCTTTCTTTCTTCCTTTCTTTCTTTCTTTCTTTCTTTCTTTCTTTCGTTCGTTCTTTCTTTCTTTCTTTCTTTCTTTCTTTCTTTCTTTCTTTCTTTCTTTCTCTATTTATTTTGGCGTTACTTCCTCCCTGTGCGGCAGAAAATGAATTGTTGTTTCTCCGTGTAAATTGCTGCCCTGAATGACAGTGGCAAACATCCACGGAAGGGTATTGGCCAAAAATCACGCGTTTAAGAGATACAGACGAAGACGAGGTGTATCAATGATTGCGAAGTTATCGTAAAATTCGTTTAGTCGATGAACTGAGATACTCAGTCAAGACAGTCTTTGTGAGCGCATATCTGGCTATTGTCGTTAAATATACCTTCAATGCTTTTTCTTGTTCTTTCTTTTTGTTAACGTCGGTATACAACATCTCCCGTTCAGCGAACAGCGAGTTCAGCATGATCTCACAATCTGCCATTCTTTGCCCGAAAACTACGTGCTATCATTTTGGCACCTGAAATATGATTGGATTGACTTTGCTGAACTGGGTTAAAAAATGCATCAAAGAAGCACCTACATCGGTAACTGCTTTGCATCATTAAGAGTTCTCAAGGGTGCAAGTCGGTCTAAAACTCATACTCTTCTACCCGTGGACAAAAAAAAGAAACACCCTTAAAGATGCAAATAAGTTTGCAGCGTAAGGACTGCGTTTCGCATAGCTTTGTGACATGCAGATGACACGTTTAGTCCTGCAGAAAGAACAGAGCTACATGAGCGTAGCAGTTGCGGCCTGCCATGTAGAGTTCTGGCCGGTCCCTAAACGTACTGAAGCTTACGGAGTACCAGAGCACCAGGGTTTGGACCGCAGCAGCCGCGTTGGTAGTGCCATCTTGTGACCTACCGCAGCACATTAGAAATATTATTGTGTTGAGTCACTGTTCTCGCAAGAACGGCATAAAACGGAAGAGAATATAAATGTTCCATTCCTTAGCGGCTAGAGCTTTATTTTTGATGATTCTGAGAGCCGGCCATTCAGTGGCTTGTCTATCTTCAGTCGAATCATATTATAAACATCAACAATCCACTGTGCCCGAATGAATGTTGCTGCCGTCACCTTCGCACTAACAGATGTGTAGAATGAAACTGTGAGCTACTTGGTGTGCGATAATTAAAAAAAAGCAGGGGGAAAATTAAAAAAAGGCAGTCACAGGACGCCCTTGTAGCCTCTCACTAAAGCAAAGAGATGTCAGGCCGAGATAGCTTTTTGTTTTAGTTTTCCCCTTTCTTGTTTTCATTATCAAACAATTTTATTTTTTTCCTGATACTGGCTCTCCCCATTTTACCTACCCTTTACCCTTTTCCTCTTTGTCGGGGCTTGTTTTGTTTGTTTTATTGCTCTCCTTGTGCGTAGTATATTGCCTTCAGCGCAATAAACACACCACTGTCTCACCGGCGCCGCGTCCATAGCCTCACAATTTTCCTGTTTGTCGCGACTTTTTTTTTACACACGGAGAACACGTTGCAATTATAGGTCTGCATACTCTAGTTGACGTCAGCGACACAAGATGGCGCCATCAGCGCTACTGCGCGCGTCTGGGCCTCCCGTGTTCCCGTACTTCGTGGACTGTAATGCAGTTAGCTAAAAGCCACCTAATGCCGTCCGCCACGGCCGACCGCGATTTGAGCGGGAAAATAACCAAACCGAACTGCCAACGCCAGCCGCTTGCGCAAAAACTGACACAGAAATAAATTTAAGCACAAGAAGAGGAGGAAGCTTACAAGGAGAGAACTTAGGGTACTTGGATGTAGAAGCGCGAAAAGGCAGCTAAGGCAGCTAAGGGCAAAACAGCTTTGTCACAAAGAGTGGCACGTGGAATGCCTTCATATCAGCTCCGGACTGCGCCAATAGCGAGGCGTCTTCTTCTTCCTCTACTTCGTTCAATGCTACGGCATGCGCTGCACTGGTGTGAGAGGAATGGAGTGCAAGCGTTGTATTTACGTGCCGAGTGAGGCATACCCAGTGAAAGAACGCAAAAAAAAAGAAGGAAGAAAGCAAAAAGGAAGTGTCGGTGGACCTGGAGTATACCATGGGCGTTATAGACGACGAAACGCTCAGCGCATCCGATTTCGCCAGGTCCGTTCGAAAAAGCGTTGACGGTGTGTGTATACGGCTTTCAGCCGAATTGCTTGGGTGTCCGGGGCACCGGGAAAGTTATTGGAGCAAAGATGGCTGCACCCGCAAGCAAAAAAAAATAATAAAGAAACAAGAACTCGCGAAAGAAACTAGACAGCGAACGTATGGAGAATAAATAGAAGGCAGTAAACTGACTGAGAAACTGCTCCGCAGATTTCGTAGAATCAGTCTTTTGGTTTTCCATTACTTTGTCTCACTTCTACGTTTTGCGCGTATACGTTTGCTGAAGGCGTCGGTAAAAGCACGGCAACGGCATAACGATGGAAAGTAAAAGGAGTTCGTAACGGACGACAACGTGACTTCTCTCTGTCTCCCTTTTTTTCCCCTTCATCTACACGTGTAACGCGAAGTGAGAAATGCTTCCCGAAAAGAAGGTCACGGATGCCAAGGGGCCGCCCGGTGGAACGGAGTGCCGAAGTGTACGCGTATGTAAGCCATACGTTCCCGAAAAAAAGAAAGCGCCCCAACTTGCGACTCTCCGCTGGCTCCTTGATCTTCGACAAATGAATCCAATAAAGTCCCCTTCGCGCACCATATAGCGTCTCTTCTTTGTCTGTCGGAGCGAACTGGAGAGATCTGTGCGACCCACATACGTAGAGACAGCGCAGAATCGGGAGGCAGGTGAGCTATTGGGGACAGTCCCGGCAAGAGAATCCCCGCGTGCCAGAGGTTCGAGCGCACCGTGTATACCTCTCCCGCGATTCGACACTCTCGGAGTGTGCAGTGATGTAGTTGCCGCACAGCGGGACTGGAGCTTTCAGGGAATTGGGGAAGAGGGTTGAGCGAGATCCGGTGGCTTGGGGAAGCGCTCTTGCGTTCTCTTTTTTACAACGTCCTGCTGGAATGCTTCACTTATCGGAGTGGCCATAAGCCCCCCGGCGTAGCGATAGTCCCATCTCTGTCACGCCGCACTTCGGACATGGAAAAGGCTATAGCCAAGAGGGCATTTCGCCGTCGCACGAAAGTCTTCCCGAAAACGTAGGGAAGCATGGACGATAGGGAGCGGGGCATGCGTTAAACGAGGATAGGGAACCCATAGGTTACAATCTCGGGCTCCCCACTAGCTACGCCTACAAATTGAACTTCACGGTTTCGGTTAGTTTGGTGCTGAGTTTTCTGCGTTTATACGACGAAGTGGAGGTCACCGGGTCAATATGGGTTAGTTGTGCTTTTGTTAATTATCTCTTATTTGCCTTTTTTCCTTATAATTTTTTTAGGAGCACAAGTTTGGTGTGGGCTTATCGCTTTGTCCTCAAGTACTAAGGAAGCATAGGGAGAGACTGCAAAAGTGCTTCCAGCACTGTGCTCACTTTCCCGGCAAGACTTCCAACGAAAGGCGTTATTTTTTAAAGATCTTCGATGAAAATCGGAGCGCAGGAGCACAAGAGAGTAGTTGCAAAGGTAACGATGTGACGCAAAGACGCGAGGTGGAATCAGTAAATGTTGCGATCCATCAACAACGTTTACCAGTGCTTTGGTTTGCTTTACTCTGTTGCTTTTGATGGATCGCGAAAGATCGGTAAATATTGTGAACTATGAGTAACGTTTATCTTTGCTTTGCTGTGCAGCTTCTGATCAACCCCAACAAAGGCACAACACGGCACGAAGCTTTCGTTGCCATCGCACACCTTGTTAGGTTTTAGAAAACATCGTATCGAAGAGGCAACCGGTATCGGATCAAGCGTGGTTGCCCACTCACTCACTCCCTCACTCACTCACTCACTCACTCACTCACTCACTCACTCACTCACTCGCTCGCTCGCTCGCTCGCTCGCTCACTCACTCACTCACTCACTCACTCACTCACTCACTCACTCACTCACTCACTCACTCACTCGCTCACTCACTCACTCGCTCACTCACTCACTCACTCATCACTACGCATGCACGCAAACATGAAGAAAGCAGACTGAAACTCCTGATCTACTCCTGATCTACTCATTGGCTGAAGCCAAAAACTCGCCCAACAGCAAAATTTGCTTGAATTAAGTGACATGCGCTGAGCGAGCGCAGACTATGAAATGTCTCAACTGTGTTCAATCATATAAATGCTGAGGTTGGAAGCAGAAATAAGTGCTTGTGTGGACGCGGACGCACGCGTCCGAGGAACTAAAAGTGACACCTCAGTCGGACCTCTCCGAAGACTATGTTGCCGCTGTGTTGGCTACTTCCGACTACGTTCACGACTTCGTGCAAGGCGTCCCGATTCTATCGCGTCCTAACACGATGGGCGATTGACAGCCACACTACTCCGCAGAAGCTTTTCGCAGTGCGGGAAAAAACGGTAACGCCATATTGAAACTGAAAATGTTGGACCAACAAACAGGCGGCCTTCTGCGTAGCAATTTGGTCATCCACCTCGGTTATTTACTTCGTATTAACGAGCTACGGAACCATTTTGCTACCACGAACAAGTAATGCCCCTTTCACTCTACGTTTTTTCTGCGTTTGTAGCGCCGTGTACGGATGGATGGATGCTATGAGCGTCCCCTTTGGATTGGGGTGGTGGGATGCGTCACCAAGCTCTTGTTATTACATTTTCAAATGTCCTACCTATGTTAAAAAAAGAAAAAAAAAGAAAAAAAAAACATTATGAATTCCCATAACCAAGCTTTCTGAACCCCTACTGTGAACTTTGTTTTTGCACGCGTCCGTTGTTTGTCGTCTTCCAACTTTTATTCGCCGCTTGCCTCTTACTGTTCTGTTCTGCAGCGCCATCTTGAGACCTTGGGGACGCCTGCTTTAAAGCTCTGTGTGTCGTGAACTAACAGACTAAAAAAGATGAAAACATTCAACATAAAGAACAACATTTATATGCATACCAGTGTCGAACGTTGACTGATTATATTCTTTGCCCTATAACATGTCCATGCTTTTCAGGATGGTCCTCGCACCGGCGCGAATATTCCAAGCTCCAATGAACCCAAACGGCACTACTTTTTTCGATTGGCACAGCCTTCAATATTCTAACCCGTTGTCCATAGAAGCGACGGTGTGCATATCATAGAGTTTGCTTACTGATACTCGGCTGTGGTAATTATGTTTTGTATCGTACAAAACTGGTGCGAGACAACGCGGCTTATGTTGCGAGGTTCTCGAGCAGCATGGACAAGCTTGTACTTGCGGTAAGGGACTCGTACACTTCCCACCACTTTCGAATCTGTTTAGCTAGCCAGGTCAAGACAGAATCTTAGTGATTTTTTGAGACGCTTGGTGGCGGCCTTTTCACGAGTTGTACAGAAGATGTGCGACAACAACAAAAAAAGTTGAATATGGATACTTTACTGGTTCTACACGCTTACTGTACTGCACAAGTGGAAGAGGGAAAATGTCAACGAAATTTCACGCTACAGGCGTAGCTGTGGCACGTCGTGCCGATTCCAATTAGCAGCGCCCGGTAGGCCAGTGCAGACAACGTGCGCGAGTCTTCGGAGTCTGCATGCGGCAGCCGACGTTGATTGATTGCCTCCGTTTAACGTCCGCAATCAACACACATAGGCTACGAGAGACGCCGTACTGAGGTTGTCTGGGTCAATTTCGTCCGCTCGGGGTTTTTTAGCGGTCAGACACTCATAGTTCGGCATGCGTACGAGTGCTCCTTTTTTTTTCTTTGCATCCCCCCCTCCCCCCCATCGAAGCGCGGCTTGAAACCGAAGCCGTGACCCCGTGCCCAAGAGCAGAACACCGTGGATGCCGAGCGGCTGCGTCAGGGAGCGGTACAGTTGACGTCGCGGTCACAGGGTTGCCAATTCCCCAATTTCGAAACATACCCACAAGATCACCGAAAGTAGGCGCTAAAGCAGCTGGCCTAGAGGTTCGATTATGAAAACTCAAATTTCGCCGTACTTGTCGCACTTACCACGATGTCTATTCCGATTGGCTCTCACGGGGGCGGTTACGGCGTCTCTGATTGGTTCAAAACACGAAAGTTGCAAAATTCGACAACATTGTGCAGTTTAACAGCGTCCCGAATAGCGACGCTGATTGCAAACAACAAAATTGGTCAAGTACTTTGCTGAGCAGTGAGCAAATCATCCCAGAAGTTAGGCGCTGATCTACCCCGCTGTCCTCTTTCTGCGCTAGCCAATGTAGGTGCGATAGAGAACTTAGTGTCAACACACGTGCTACGAATCAACTCTATTCTAATGCGGACATATGAGCCCTAAATGTTTAGTGTGTACGCTTAAGTCATAAAACTACTACTGCGAAAAAATGTCCGCTCATTCGAGAACTACTGCATCGGAAGCTCCCATACGCTCCAATAAACATACGGGGATCATAACCCATACGTTTTCGTATATGGCATAGGACATACTATCGAAAAAAAAAAGAAGCATATGCCCCATAATCCCCATATTTAACACATTGCGAGCGCCATGTGCGCACTTGATCGTCGTCATCTGTATATACTCATCATGATCCTTTCTCCTGCCTTCTTCTTCGGGACTTTCTCGAACGGCTGACTTAAAATGTAAAACATTCAGTTGGCGGACGTCTTACAGTATGAACATATGGGGACCTCTCACGGGGATCTTTCTCAAAAAACCGTAATTTCCCATATGCTACCGCATGGGGCCTACGGGTATGTCCCATTGCGCCTATGGGAGCATATCGGCACATACCATGAGGCCGTGTACTATAGGAGCATGCCCCGCGCAGTATATGGGAACATACGGGTCCTGATATGAAATCCACATGGCGTTCATATATTGGGCACGAGAAGTTATGGGGAAAATATCTTTTTTTTTCCCGAAAGTGTGATCCACGTGATATTCGAGAACATAAGGGTTCTTGTATGGAATCATCGTATGATAAATTAAGGTTACTGGATATGCGGCAAATTATTTTTTAGACAGGGCAGACATACTGCTAATATTGTGAGCGCTGTGTGTGCATGTCAGCTTCCTCATGTGTACACACTCATCATCCTTTTTCGGGGCCGTAACAGTGGCAGGCTCGCTCGCTGAAATAAAAGGAAGACCTGCGGCCTAATCGTTGCCTCATAAGTGCATGGTGGAGGTGCTCGGTAGGGGCAAGGGGTTCGGGCCTTTGCGGGCACGCTACCGAAAAGTAGTTCTTCCTTCACGAAGTTAAGTAGGCCGCCACCAGGAGGCGTTGTGTGGACGTTAAAAGTTGTAGTTGAAAGCACACGATGAAGCTTGTGCACACCATTTCTCGCGAATGATGGTTACGGATCAGTGCACAGAGCTCGTTGTCGTTGGTTGCCCTATGGTAAGACAAGTCCTGTTGCAAGCGGATTGAGTGAAGTTCATCGAGGCGCTGGCACGTGGCGATGGTGTCGGCTACAGTAGTGGAGCTCTTCGCGACAAGGGAATTGAACGCAACTGCGCCAATGCGTTTTAGTAAATGCAGCACATGCGGTCATTGTGCTGCCATTGGGCTGTGCACGCGGTGGCAAAGGGCGAGGATGTCGGCTGTGTATGACATGTACACGACTCACCGTTGTGCTGGACGCACTCGGCAAGCTCCCTTATTTCAGACATCTGAGCGGACAGCGAGGACGACAAAAATTTGTCACAATTCCTGTTTAAAAGATGTCAATCTACGAAGTAATGTTCATGGTTGAGAATCCAAGTTTTCGCGACGTTCGTCAGATAGAAGGCTACATGAGTTAGCTTTGCGGAACCGAAACAGCCATAAGGTACTCAAGCAGTGCAGAACCAACTGTTATTACCTTATTCAGCTAAGCTTCCCCAAAAGGAGCCCTTCTGGCGCACCAGCCGCGGTTGCTTAGTGGCTTTGGCGTCGCCCTGCTATGCAGGATGTCGCGCGATCAAATCCCTACCGCGGCGGCCGCATTTCGATGAGGGAGAAATGCAAGAACGCCAGCATACCGTGTATTTTGGGCACTCTTGGGCAGCCCCGAACTCAACGACCAAACCCTGGCCGTCCAGAGTGCCCGCGATCGGGCCGTCAAGCTCGGCTTGGCGGTCCCTACGTGGGACTAGCCGGGTGGCGCGGGCTCTCCCCTGCTTCTTCTCTGGACCGAAATAAACTTACTTCACTCACTCACACTAAAGAACTCCAGGTAGCCAAATTAATTTAGAGACGCCCCTACGGCGCGTGCCTCATGATCAGATCGTGGTTTTATCACGTAAAACTCCAGAATTAAAAAAAATAGAGCCTTTCTGGTGCAAAATCGTTAAACTTTGGCATCCACGGCTACGAAACGGCGGCAGATTCGCGCAAAACAAAATCGCTTCTCTCCGGAGAGAGCGCGTTGCCACATCGCACTTCGCACCTGCGCGACCAGTGCCGGTGCTGCATCGAGCCCAGGAACGGGCCTACATAAACGAATTTCGTAGAAACGCTGCTCGCGACACAAAGGCGCTAGTGGACACGTTCTGAGTAGTTCGAGAGGTGTGCGTTGTGTTGGACGTATATAGTATGCCAAGGGTTTCTTATCGCAAAGTTTTTGACAACAACAACAAAGATAAAGAAGAAGAAGAACAACAAGGGGTGGCCCATACTACACGATGAAAAGAGAAAGGACAGTAACAATGAACGGTGCGGTGTTTTTTTTTTTTCTTCCCTCAGGTTCCACTCGGCGAATGCGAGAGGTGAGATAAGGGCTGTAAATACGGCGTTGCGGCGAGTTTATCGCTGTCACATTGTTGTCCCGCCCCTTTCTGGTTAAATTTTTTTGTCGTTGCAGCGAACGCTATGCCTTGTCTGACTGCAACAGGGCGCCCCACATTTTTCTCGCCGCTTCCGTCGGTTCTCGGGGCAATGCCAGCGCGCACCTTCACTACCACCTCTTTGAGGTTGCGCAGAAAGAAAAAAAAAGAAAGAATGAAAGAAAGAAAGAGAAAGAAGGAAAGAGAGAGAGAGAAACAAAAAGAAAGGAAGAAAGAAAGAATGGAAGAAAGAGAAAGAAAAGAAGGAAAGAACGAAAGAAAGAAAGGAAAAAAAGATACAATGAAAGAAAGAAAGAAAAAGAAAGACAGAACGAGAGAAAGAAAGAAAGAAGGAAAGAAAGAAAGAGGAGACGCAGAAGATACACAGATTTATCGACATGAGTTTTAAAGCAGTCGCGTTAGCCTCTCTCATGAGCCACGTCGATCTTCAGCTACACGATACCCAACGGTATGAAAACTTGGCTTTTAGCACCGTCCAGGTTTAAAATGAAACAACGGCTGGGATTAGCATGCATGTTTCTTTCAGTGTCTCTCCCTGAGAAAGTTCTTAAGCGGCAGTTTACTACGTCTTTCGTCATTGCACCGGTTCTAAGGCGCGGTGTCTGGTTCCGTGATTCCGCAGAGGAGTTATTAAGTATAAGCAATACTGATAATCAGTGATGCTGGTAATCAACATTAGATAAACAGTGTTAGATACCGTTGGTCAATGAGAGCTAAGCATTTGCTAGGTTTCCGTCGAGGGGAATGTGAAAAATTTTTATGTGTGTACGCGTTTACGTGTGTTTATGCTTTGGTTAAATATTTTCATTCTCAGGTTATATTATCATTCTGAGTGCGGCAGACATGGTGATATTGTATCTGTCGACTATTATTGGGTGCTCATACCAACGATATATCTCGTAAACGCACTGCCAACAGTCAATGCGTACAGAATTACAAGAGCGTACGCTTTGCGAATGGGACAGTAGTTTAACATCAGTCAAGAGAAACCAAACAGAACGTTGTCGCGTGGCGAGATACTGCTGTAGCTTGGTGTCCGCGGCCTATTTCATTTTTTGACACGTTACAAGGCAATTGTAAGAGCCTTAGGTGCAGAGTCAGTACTCGTTACCAGGGCAAAATACACATTGGTGTGTATATGGTAGAGTTCGCAAAACATGACATACACATACTGGGTCCCTTTGTTTTTCGGCCACATAGAAATTTTAGAAGTCGGTAGTAATCGACAGCATAATTGTAGTCTTTGAGCTCGATTGTTCCATGCGGCGGTTACTCGAAAGAGAAATGGAAATGCATAATATAATTATTGAAAAATCCCTCATTAACATTTTTATTGATTACTTTACGGCACATAAGCAGGTTACGAATTTAGGTCAGTGAGTTCGCGAGGCCTATCCGCTTGGAACGACTTTCTAAATATCGCACGGGTTTCAAGATACACGCCGTGAAACTTGCGGTGAAAATGCACCATTGTTCTACTTACTCTTTCAACAAATCGCCTTTTTATGTATTGAAGCACAAAATTAACTGCAACGCCCATGAGTTCTGTCGCATGATTCGGGAATGAATATCTCTAAACGGATGCGATCCGTCAAATTCGTGCCATATGGATACTCTTTTCGAACTCGCCAGCTACAATTCGTAAATTGCAATGTGCAGTAAAGTAAATAATAAAAATGTAATTATTAATTTTTTCTTAGTTACTCGATTATGGATTTCTCATGTAAATGGCGCCCACCTCCTAGAGTAATTCAGCTCAATGACTTGAATTTGAAAAAGAAATATCCCCTCTATGCAAAATAAAAGCGGCATAAAAATAGATACGCAGAAGCGCACAAAACAAGCTACTGTGCCAGAAATCAACCGATGAATGCTGCAGCGTATAGGCACACGAGATATTCATGTGACCTCCAGGACGTCCACGCCTAGAAAATTTTGGAATTGCCCCTGCAGCGATCTGTCAAACTTCACCGCAATGCACTGGCAGCATTATAAAAACGGCATTTCTAAAGGCCGCGAATTTCAACACCTTTCACTCAGCAAAGTCGAAATGGTGCACCCTTATATTAATACGCATATGTGCATTTACGGCCACATAGAAATCATTTTCCTGCTCCGTTATGGCCGCGTTTTAATGCTAATCGAGGCACTGCTATAACGCAGCAAGGCCATTAGGACTAAGTGGCGTAAATACGCATGTTAATAAAAGGGCGTACCCTCTCGACGTGGCTAACTGAAACTTGTTGAAATGCAGGCGCTTTTCCGAAATATTCTTCTTTGAAAATCATGCCCATTCCCTTAGGCTGGTGCACTGCGGTGAAGTTCGGCAGATAGCCGAAGGGGAAATGACCAAAATTCTGCGACACGATACGGACGTTTTCGTATGTTTACTACATCTAGCCCCGCTGTATATAGTATGGCTACAGATATATATGCAGATGATTTTATGCGCGCTGCTATTGTAAGAATAAACGAAGGAGAAAAAAATGGCGAACGTCACCACATATGCGCATATCCATTACCGCATCGGCATTCGATAGAAAAAAAAAATTTATTCTAATTCAACTCCTAGCTTGGCCTGGGTGGGATGAATATAAGGATAAATGAATGGCACGGAGTTTAACCAAGAATGGGGCTGGTTTGCTGACCTGCACTGGGGTAAGGAGAAAGGGGATCGAAACAGTAAGAAAAGGAGTGAAAGTCTAGTGTTGATGTCACCAATGTAATGAAAGTTCACAGCTCTGTATATCACAGACGATCGCTCAGTCAGATAGTAGACACGAAATGCAGCAAGGCTTTCGTGCTCTTTTGCAGCTGTGATATGCGAGGCCATGGCCCCAAGATTTTTTTTTTTTTTGCCAATCGAGAAAGGTCTTCCGTCTATAGCTGGATTATAGCTGTGCGCAGATCACGCCTTTCATTTTCAAAGTACGGGCAGTAGCACAGACGGTGTGACCATAGTATCTGCACCGCCGCAGGCTTTGCATTCACGTCATCAGCCATTACAATCAGGAATGAGTATGCATTGGAGAATGCAGTGCATCTCAGGCGTAAGCGGCAGGGTACTGTTTTTTCGACTCCGGGAAGACCATGCAACAGGCGCAGTTGCGCAGAATGATCGAGTAAATGCAAGTGATAGCGAGTGCATTCAGGTGTGTGTGCACCTCATGCAATGTCAAATCATGCGCTGGCTTCCCTAACAATGTTGGACGGCGTCAGTCCTCGATAAAGATATAGCAACAAACGTTCAGCCTTGAAATGCGCTTGTAGTATATTCGTCGGCGAGGTCATTGCCGCAGATACAGCAATGGCCTCGCAGCCCCTGGAACCCTGAAACACGATGTTGTGTCCACAGCGTGCACACGTTAAGCCATGATATATATATATATATATATATATATATATATATATATATATATATATATATATATATTGACTATTTCTTCATATGTACTGTCCACTCATGCGCACGGCCTTCTCTGAAGGCTGGCAGCATTTCTAAAAAAATAATATATATATATATATATATATATATATATATATATATATATATATATATATATATATATATATATATATATATATATATGTATATATATATATATAAATATATATATATATATATATATATAGAGAGAGAGAGAGAGACGAGGAAGTAGAGGTAGAGAGCTTAACCAAGGATATTGCCGGTTGGCTCCCCTACACTTGGGAAGGGGGAAAGGGAGAAGCTTTTGACATTGTCTGGGCTCTCTTTTGATAACGTGATTGGGTGACAATGTGCATGGTGTCAAGGCGCTATATGATTGCACAGCCTCTCGACGTAACCAGGCTCGTCGCACCCTGCTTGCTTCTTACGAGAAACTCACTTGGTTTCCCGCTTGCGAGAGGCTTTGCGAGAGACAAATTTTTTTTGCTACTTTTGGTCTTTCTAGTTCTGTACATTATTTTGCAGCCAGTACGGCCTTTGCGTACGTTTTGCTCCTACTTTGCATGCTGCATACCTTTTCGTTTAGTCTTTGTGGGCCGTAATATTTCCGTTTCTTTCTGCTTTTACTTCCCCTCCTTCTTACCTTCAACTCCCTTCTCTATCTTCTTCCTAAAGAGTAGGCAGGATTTGTGTCCCTCTCGGTGGCAGCTGACAGCCCGCTCCTTCGTTATTTCCCTCTCTCTGTGCATTGTAGGGGTGTTTTCACATCAAATAATACTAATAATATAGTCACACACAGTGTCAGACTGTGTGACAGTGTCCGCACAGGTAAACTTGCATAGTTCTTCCTTCCCTTCTTTCTTTTTCACTGTTTATTTAATATTTACCACCAATTTCCCCTTTCCTAGTTCAGGGTAGCCAACTGGTGATATCCTGTGGTTAACCTCACTCACTCTCTTTCTTTTACTTTTATATATCTCTCTTTCGTATTGCTGGATGCCAGGCCTCGCCAAGCGCGTTACGGACATGTTGAGCAAGAAGAGCCTGACGCTCTGACTGAGAACACTCGTAACGTAGACTCATGGCTGCTTAGCGCTTAGGCGCAGTCTGGCCTCTCGCTGAACATTCGCTATATTACGGCGCCAGCGAAAAACGAACAAAAAAAAAATGAAGGAAAAACAACCATGCCTACGGCATCCGTAGTGATGAAATTGTTCTATGCGTTGATATTCTCACGCGTGCTTGCAACTTTCTCGGAATTTATTCTTTTCAGCCGTCGTAAAAAAAACAGGAGCGGTGCTCAATTATTTCTTCGTGCTGTCCTGCGTGGCACAAGCCTGTTTAGAGAAGAGCAGACCCGAATGGGGAGGCGGCTGTATTTTTGAACCAGACGTTTTATCGCTTCTCATTCTTTATTCCCAACTTTAAGCCAACAGGCTGCCGTGCAGGATGCCCGTAGCCCCAAGTACAAAAACAGGTGCTGAGTTTTTTTTTTCGTTATTGTTTATCTTTCAGCTTGCGTTTCGCCCAAAAGTTTCGAGCAGCACAGGAGAAATGAAGGCGGGTCGAAGGATGCTCCTGTTTTTTTTCTGCAAAATTCGAAGGGGCATGCATGCCTTCCGATCATAACTACGCTGCAACCATAACTTTCTTTTTTCAATTTTTTTAGTTTTACTTTTGCGATAGTTAACAGCTCGAACATCGGTTCGCTGTATCCGCTGCCACTTTCTTATTCCTTGCGTTACCCTCACCATACGTGTACATGTACAGTTTTACCTACCACAACCACCGGGCATTGCACTTGTACGCCTGCCATTAGGCGAAATAGGGAGTCGGAAACAAAAAGCAGGAAGCTGTGGCACAACTTTATTTTTTCGTTTCCTTAATGCATGGGAAGCAGATGTAAATAGAAATAGGAAAATAAAAATTATTGGTAAACAAGCTGTCTGAAAAAGAAGCTCAGCCAATCCAACGTTCGAGGAGAAGTAAGGGGTTGTCCCCGTCGCATAGATTCACAGATTCAATCGATTCTAAACTGTCGGGCAGGTTTGACGCTAGACTAGTTGGGTGGCGTACGTCACGCAGTCTCCGAGACCAGTGACTATGTGCGCAAATCTCGGAAATCACAGCAGACAACACTGTAGCGCACGAAGACGAAGTTGTTCCCTTCGCAAAAATGGCATCCTTAAAAAAAAAAATGTCAGGGTCAGTTGTTAACGCCTTCTGTTATTGCAGTGAATGAACACAGCGCCGGATGAACAAAAAGAAAGGTATGGGGGTTATTTCTTTTTTTTTCTTTCTTTTTTGCGAATTGAAGAACACAATGATCATAGTAACTAATTACGCCTTACGTGATGACCTTAGTCAATATACAACGTCTTAAAAAATATGAAGTCAATTCTGATTGAAGCTGCTGCACAATCCTCACTCATCCACCTCCTTAAAGGAAGGAAGGAAAAAGTAGAGAAGGAAAGGCAGGGAGGTTAACCAGTTTAGCGTAACCGGCTTGCTACCCTACACATGGGAGAGGGATGGGGGCGATGAAAACATTAAGACTGCAGTATAATGTCTCAAACTGGGCCTCCTTTCCCTCGGAACACCCTTTGTCGCGAAAGTATGGGCGCTTTCGTTGAGCTTGCCACTGGGACATGCGACAGCGGTGTTGAGAAGAAACTAAAACTACCGAAGGTAGATGACGCGAGCTTCTTGGCTGTGCCAACGTCCAGCCAAGGCATATGTCAATCGTTAGCCAAGCAATTAGATTGTGCATCTGCTTGAGCCGGTGACTCAATCATTTTTATGGAGAAAGAAAAACGTGGCATCACTGAATATACATAAAATTAAAGTTTACGTCTTTCTCCCCCCTGAAGTTACAAGGGCTCAATATAAAATGCACAAATAATCATTTTATCATATCGACTTTTAGAGGAGCGTGTATTCACTCGGAATAAAATTGTGCAGACTTTCATATACTTATCGACAGTCAATCATAATTCGTTACTGACGGGGACACGTATTTGTTTTGAAAGGATTAACCCGGCCACTTCGAAGAAGTTAGCCCTGTCCTTGCCAGATTTCGATCTCGAACTCTAGTCTGCGCCGCTACACTGTAATAGTTACAATAACCCCGCTTGTGTCGGTGCGCATGAGCTGCGGTGTTCCAAAAGGCTCACGCAGATTTTGAGCTCCTTACAAGACAACGGCAAGTGTCATCTCAGGCTTACTACAGGAGACGCAATGGTGCGTCGTGGTCCATTAAGGTTTCCACGGCCATAGCTTCCGTTGCGCTAAGAAATTACGCATCAACCGCCGGCAGAATTTTTTTTCCAGCTTTTGGGAGTGTTGCATCAAACAACCGCGGCGACGACGGGAGAGCGAGGATGGTGCACTCGGGTATAGACGTGGGCGCAGTAGAAACTCCCCGTCAGACGCGACTGTGCGCCAAGGAAAACAGCCCTATTTATGCCTGTAGGCAGGAGAGGCACACACTGAATTTCACTTCTCCGAGAAAAAAGCCGGCACCGCAGACGCGCCGGCCTGCATGCCGTGTGCAAACAAACATTTCCGGAGATGGAGACTCCCCCCCCCCCGCGCCTCCCGGTTTTCTCAACGCATGGTTTGTTTCCATGTTTATGCGAGCTTCTGACTCCTTCCAACAGATGGCAGTGCTTGGAAGTAGTGACTCCGGTTGAGCGAGCCATATAGCTCCGTGTTTTGACTTCGCCAGACCGTGCCGGCGCATGGCTTTTAGGGTTTTTGAATTTGGGAAAGCGCGCTCACAGAACGCCCCCTTGTCTCCGGTGGGTGTGAGGAAGCAAAAGCGGGAAAGACCCGAAGTACCGCGAGCGCACGGAAGCTCCACGGAGAAATGGCGGTAGGATCTTGTTTACCCTTGAGACCGTGTATAGCTCTAAAAACACCGAAACCCGCTGCGCCGGCCTTGTCGCTATACTTGGCTGCCGCAAGCACTTTTTCTCTGGGGTTGCAGAGGAAAACCTCGTTATAGCGGCTCCGGGCGTAGTAGTTTACTCGTTATAACGAACAACGGTGGGCACCGTTCCCCGGTTGAGTTCTTGCGATGCATCCTGTAGAGAGGAAACTGTAATCGTTATAAGCGTGATTTTGACTATACGGGACGAAGGCGTCTTCCGGCGATTTCCAATTGCGTACCCGGCCTTGCGTAACTGACTGAATTCCTTGTCTGCAAATTGTCCTCCTTTCGTCACACCGTCCATTTCTCGGCCATCGTCGACTTGCCCTTCCATTGGCATCCATGATGGTATAGTAACACAGCGCTGGTTACCTGCTTTACGCATTAATACGGCCTGCCGAACTCCGTTCGGAATATTGTCGATATAATATTGGCTACGTTCAATTCGTTCTGGTAATCCATACCACTGCCTTCTCTTAATGTTATGGCAAGTACTTTTCGTTTCATAGCCCCCTTCTTGCGCTAACTTTAGATTATTCTCAAGCTTCGTAGTTACCTTCTATGTTTCTGCCCCTTAGGTAGAGCGTAATGATATTCCAATCCCCATTCGAAAGATAACGGCACGCTGATGGTTATAACTTGCAAGCGCCCGCCATAATTTGACATAGTAAAACGCACAAAAAAATAAAGAAGAGAGAGAAATTCGTTGGACTTAGCGACCGTCCTTACAGCCAAGGCGCACCTTCCTGGAGTGACCACCGGGCTACAATTCAACTTACACGCGCGCGCTACCGACACACCGCTTCGTTCAATAGACGTTTCAGGTTTCACGGTCTTTTTTTTTTTTTTTGGAAGAACAAACAATGCAAGTTCCCAAAAGCTTGCGCTACTTGGCGTACCGACGCTTAATTGCGTGTTTTTTTTTTTTTTTTCATGTGCACAGGAGTTGTACGCGTTCTCGGGAGCCTGTTCAAAACCACTAATCCCAATGATAATGAAAGGAGCGATAAGAAAGACAGCACGTTCGTCATCTCATTTGTTCTCGAAACACCATTTCTTGCTTCAAAGATATTATGCACTGTCTCGGTGATGATGTTGATTATGATGATGATGATTTCCGTTGGCATCCCTTGCGAAACCTGGCGGTGACAAATAGTCCCCTATAGCCTGCATGAGCTAATGAGCTATTATTACATGCTTAACAGTGTATCATTTTGGCTGTCAATACTTCATCTTTCCTCTGTTCATTAAAGCCACTATCTACCGGCCGCGGTATCTTAGCGACTATGCGTTTCGCGCTGCTAACCACGAGGTCGAGGGTTCGACTTCCGGCGGCTGCGGCCGCATTTCGATGCGAGTGAAAAGCAAAAAAAAAAAAAAGAAAAAAGAAAGGCCCGCGTACTTAGATTTAGGTGCATCTTACTGAGCCGCAGGTGGTCAAACTTAATCCGGAGTCCTGCACTACGGCTTGCGCTTCATAACCGTATCGTGGTTTTCGCACCTTAAACCCTAGAATTTAATTAAAATTAACTTTTATCTCTATATTATACACTTACCTATGCCTGAACGATTCCGTCTTTTTATCAGTCGCTTCCCTGCTTTCTTTTTCCCAGCAATCTTCTAAACATATCTTGCTTATCTCGTCTGCTGACCCGCTGACTCATCCCATCGCTTTGATTCTCATGGCTTCTGGAATGTGGACGTTCCCTACTGGTCTTTGCTGGCTCAGTATCTTAGCTTGGCATGTGCTGAGTAGATTCCAGACTCTTACTGCAGCAGACACATGCGTCAGCCTGTCACGAAATGTTTGTAAAAAGCAAATATTTGATAGAATGTTTGATAATGCTGATGATAAAATATTTGATAACATTTTTGATAACGAATATTTGAGAAAAAAGCAACAAAAGCGTCGCCTTGGGATTTCGAGGAGGACTTTCTACAACGCGCATTTCGTGGTTGTTTCGGGCAGGGCTTCGAATCTATGAATTATGCCAACCAGTCGGGAAAGAAGTGCGCTTTCTAGGCAGCAAATATTTACACGACGGTAACCTGGAAGTCGTGTGATCGCGGTTCGTTCCGGTAATCGAAAGAAAGCTCAAATATGTAAAGGATGGGGCTGCTTAAAGTTAACGTTGGTCCTTTATGGACATTACTCCCGTTCGGCCACTACTCAGAGAGATTATCACCAGCCCGGTCCACGGCAACAGTGGCTTAAGCTGTGGCCGGGCTGTGTAATCAAACGCCAGTATTGGAAGTTACCTATACGTTTGATACAAATAATACAGCTTGGGCAATTGCGTCAATTATTTGGGCAAAGCGTGGCACTTATCCAGAGCGTCGCTCCTACCGAAGCAAAAGAAATAATGTAGCAAGCGTTGGCTGACGTTGTCAAGGATGATCGTTAGCGCGGTAACATGCATATTGTATAGGGAACATTCTTACGCCGCAACCACAAGAAGAATGCCAGTTTGAGCGCTGGCATTAAAAAAAGAAAAGGGGGGGGGTGGAGGGGGCATCAAGTATATATGTCCATATAACAATACGTAAGAAAGAGAAGCCGTAAGTGTTGCTTGATTCTTTGTGTGGGCAGTGACCCAGTGAATTATTCGTGAATGGTGCAGTGTAAATTGTGTGGCGTAATTTTTATCATAATGTAACGATAGTGTCACTTTTCCGGGTTGGTTGGCAATAACTTCATTGAATTGCCCGGCAGGTTTTTGGCCAACCGGGCTCAGGTCTTCCACAACGGGACGTCCAGATCTTGTCTTAGCGCCGCTTGGCGGGCCTGCTCGACGGCCCAAAGTTTGTCGCCGAGGTCGGAGCTGTGCAGAGCGGCGGCCCACCTCAGCGATGGGGTCTCGGGGAGTTTGACTGGTTCATGCGTTGGGCGTTACATTCCCACAGCATGTGTTTGAGTGTAGCTGTGTCCTATTTGTATATCTTATGTCTGCATTCTTTGCGTACTTCAGGGAATATCCGTTTGGTCAGTGAGATATTTTGCCCTTTGGTGCGGCTTTTTGCTTAACTTCAATTCAGCGTCAGGATGACTTCTGCAAGTAGGGGACTCTTTATGTGTTTCCCTATGAACCGTATCATGCAGGAGTACCGTCTAATCACGGGTTACACAGGTTGAGTCTTCATTACACATGACAGTTATGTATACACTTCCAACTTAATGTCAAGCTCTACTTTGCAAGTACGTTTCTTGTAAAATATTTTATTGCTTCGCTCTGCGTGTATTGTGGCGTTGGTCGATGTCTTTTTCTTTCAATTTTTGTAGCAGTGAACGCAGGGTGTTTCAGCTAACTTTGGGCAAGTATTAAAAGAAAGAAACATAGGCGCTATGCATGTTGAATCGGCGCAGTATAGTTCTGAGCCATATGGAGCACGTCATAGCATATTTTTCCGGTCCACCAAGCTGGGTTATTAACAAAGATAGCTAAATTAAGTTTTCAAATAGTAACTCTATCGAAAAAAACCTTCAATACAGGAGTTGTATAGCGCTTGTTCAAAACACATCGAATTATTCCATCATGCTAAGATGACTGCCCGGTTTATTTCTTTTTCAAGCCTTTCTTCAAAGTGCGCGAAATTTAAAGAATACCGCGTGACTCCCGGCTAAGGCGCCGCACTTTTAGTGCCGTCAAATGTGAGTGGAACGAATTAGCAAAGGTTACTCCGCGCACAGAGAGCCATTGAACAGACTGTCGGTGGCCGCGATGGACGTTAAGTGACGAAAGGGGCGCACCGTTTTTAAGAAAAAAATTGAACGAAAATGCGGCCGATGCAAGAGAATGCGATATGGGAGCAGAGGCAGCATTTTACGCATCGCTGGCATTTTGTCTTTTTCTTTTCTTTTAAGACCAGTGAAGAAACGATGCAGGGGGCGAGACTGATTGCGGGATGAAGGATGGACACAAAAACCCAAGCCTCCGGTCCCATATCGCATTCATACGTGGCGATCGCATTATCGTTGAAATTTTTTCTTTAAGGTACAGTGCGCCCTTTTGTCAGTTAACGTCCATCGCAGTCACCGACAGCCTGATCAATCGATCTCTGTGCGCGAGGCTGCTTTTGCTAATTCGTTCAACTTACATTCGAGGGCACTAAAAGCGCGGCGTCTTAGCCGGCAGTCACGTGGTATTCTTTAAATTTCGCTCACCTTAAAGAAAGGCTGGGGGAAAAAAATAAACAGGGCAGTAATCTTAGCATAGACGGAATAATCTGATGTTTCTGAACAAGCGCTACAACTTCTGTATTGAAAATTTTTCGCTAGAGTTGCTATTTCAAAAGTTAACTTAGCAATCTTTGTTAATCACCCAGCTTGGCGGATCGGAAAAGTATAATGATGCGCTCCACATAGCTCAGAACAATACTGCGCCAATTCAGCACGTGTAGCGCCTATGTTTGTTTCCTTAATACTTGGCTGAAAGTTGGCTGAAACAACCTGTGTAAAAATCTGCCATCTGTCAGCTCGACCAATATTGTCTGTCATATCTGGAGTCGCGCCAAAAGAATCTTCAAGATAAACATTCAACGGCTGGTTGCACACACATCAATCCCCGAAATGAGCAGCACCACGTTGGTCACGTATACTCGCCTTGTCTTTACACTGCTGTCAATTGCGCACTGGTGCAGGATGAAATAACTCCTTTCATTTTAAATATTAGCGAGACGATAGTGCGACGAAAAGTTACTCCCGACGGAAAGCACAGAGGACAGCTGCTTTGCGCCAAGACCTGTCATGCACCGTCCAGGTAAGCGCCAGACATATGAAGGCCGAAGAGAGCGAGAGAGAGAGAGAGAGAGAGACAAAAGGGAAGGAAGGACAGGGAGGTTAGCCAGTGTAAATACCGGCTGGCTACCCTGTGCTGGGGAAAGGGGAAAAGGAATAAAAGGAGAAGGAAGAGAAAAAAAAATGGAGGCCGAAGCCCAGCAGCGTTACAAGCGAAAGCACCCGAAAAAGTGCGACGGCCTGGACCCGCTTCGAGAGCGCAATAAAACCAATCTCAGAGCGGCCTAAAACAATGGGACGTGCTCCTTCTCACCTCGCCGTAAGTGTAAGTGCAGTCATCAAAATCAAAGGAAGCAAAAAGAAGAAGAAGAAGAAAAGAAGAAAATGCGAAAGGGGAGCTGTACGACACCTAAATATCTTACATCGGAGGAAAAGAAGGCAGGCTTATATAGAAGGTGACCGGCGTCGCACCACGGGCACTAAGTGCTGTCGGCGACATCGCGGACGCGTCTGCGAGGGTGCTAGTAACGAAAACGGAAACTCCTGTCTTATTATAAATGAAGACAGAGTGGCGATCGATGCGATTTTCCCCTCTCCCGGCTTACGTTCATTTCTCATAGTGTTCCATATCGCATTTCTGCGAACAATAACGAAGACGTAGTTGGTGCGACATGTTAAATTTGTTATAGCGCGGGCACAACGACATGGACCCAGAATGCATCTGAGACGCCACACAAGGTCACCGGTTGTTGGAAGTTAGCGCTATGTGGCTGTGTGTCTTGCCATAATTGTAACGAAGCTAAAAAAAAAAACATACAGCCACAGGAATACAACAAATGTGAGATAATCATACTGTTAGTTATAAAACGATAACTTTGGGAATTACCGGTTAATTGCTTTTGAGCGCGATCTCGTGTCGTGTGTATGCACACGTTCATCATTTATCTTGGTTTGTTTAGTTGTTGAAATGAAACGCGTTGCTCATATCTGTGACCCTTGAGAAGACCCCAAGTTTGGACGCGTCTGCACTTAAGTTTCTTCTAAACACAACTTTCGCCTCAGTAGGTCAGTCGTAGAATGCATGATTTGTATAGACCGTACAGAGCACATGGTTGTCGCTTGTTCGTGTCATATAAGCCTATCGATATCGTCTGCGCGCGTTCCTTGCGCTTCTGCTGTAACACGTGCCCGCAGACGACGTGTTCTTCTCGTGCTTTGCGATTCTCGAAAACGCTCTGTCGCTTCCACTGCTGCAAGTTGCACAGCTGTTGAGCACGCTGGCGCATATAAATCTGAAGCCCTTAGAGACGCCACATGCAACCCAGGGTCGACGGGGCATACTTCCTCCCCCGCTTCCAACTTTGGGCCCCTTAAATGTTTCCGGCGGAAAGTCACGTCTCCTCGTTCCGGCTGACCGTTGTCCAGATACACACTAGCTGGACCTTTTTTTTTCTTACCACGATCAAGAGAGAAGGTGAAAGAGGCGCGGTGAACGGTCCTTTGCGGCCTCGTTAGAAGGCATGGAATAAGTTCGCCCGAACTGCAGTGAAATGCAGAACCATGTCTCCAATAAGGGATATCTTGAGGTGACCTCCACTGGACTTGGTTTCTATACGCACGTTTTTTAACGGACAGTTGCCGTGTCGGCACGTATCTTCCTATTGGTTGTGCATGTGTCCCAAGGAGGAAGACGAGAGTAGCGATCTGCGTTTCTTTTTTCTTAACAACTTTCAAAGAAGATTTTGCGCGTATTGCTCCTTACGTCTCCCTTGGATTCTGATCACATTTTTGTTTCCTATAATTCGTTGTGAGACCTTGTATATTTAGCTTGCTTCTCGATTCGTTCGAGTGAAAAAAAAATAATCGGTGGATTTCACGCAGGCATGGGAATTGGTGTTGTATGCGAAGCTTTATGTGCAAACCAAATGATGTGCAAAGGGGACACTAATGGCGCAAATGCAATAGAATATTTATGCAGGTGTAATCCGATGGCACGAATGACAGTGACTTGTACGCGATCAGAAATGAGACACCTTGCTCTCTCGACGCCGGCACTCATTGCCGGTTCACCTCACAATTGTGTGCAAGAGAGAGAAACGAAAAGGTAAAGGTAAGGAAGTTCACAAAGGACGTGGCCGGTTGGCTACCCTACACTTGGGAAGGGGAAGGGAGAAGAATAGAGAAGGAAAGAAAAGAAAAATAACAGTCATTCACAGCCAGTCGGAAGGTGCTCGTCACACCGTATCGTCAACGCGTTGTCATCCCGCTTCGCGCTTCTAAATTCGATGCTCGTGACGTATTCGTCGTGTAGCAAGTGCTGCAGTTTTCAGTTCTTTCCCGGTCTGTCTCTTCTATTTCACGTGTTGCTCGGCTTCGCGTTTACGAGCCACATGCTCTCGTGTTTTGTACGACTCTCTGCCAAGTAACAAAGACGTTCCTATACCGCCTCGTGCTTCTGACTTCGATGCTCTTGATGTTTTTTTTTTGTCGAATAACACGCTGTGCGGTGTCCGGTCATCGTCCGGTATATCACTGACCTTTCTCGTGTTGCTTCACGTTCGCGAGCCAACATCCACTCACGTCTTGCATCATGTGTAACGAAGACGTCCATGTTCCGCTTCGCGCTTTTGACTGCGATGTTCGTGACGTATAACCACAGCGTTGCAAACATCTAGGTGTCCGATTCTCGCCCAACCTGTCTCTGCTGTTTCTTGCCCTGCTCGGCTTCGCATGTTACGAGTAAGACATACGTTCGGATTCTGCACTGCGCTTCGCAACGTAACAAAGACTTTCGTGTACCGCTTCGCGCTTCTGACTTCGATGCTCGCTATGTATTTGTAGCGCAGCAAACATTTAGGTGTTCGAATCTTGCCTAGCCTGTTTCTGCTGTCACTCGCCTTGCTCACCTTTGCGTTTACGAGCCAGTACGCGCTAACCATGTGCGCCACCCTCAGCAACGTGAAGGAGACGTTGTCGTTCCGGCCAACGTTTCTGAAGGGCGTCCGTCTCTTTACACTGAGTGCGCGATTTGGTCCTATTCTGTATTTGACGTGTGGCGAGTGGCCACCAGCCTTGGCGGTTTCTGTATTCGACGTAACTTCATTCTTCAGTTTGCATCACACCACGAGAAACTTCTAAAAGCAGCGAAGCCATTGTGGCGCCGTCTAGGGCCTCTCGCGTCGCAGAGCAGCAAGACTAGTGCAGCGGTCTCTTGGGCAATGTAGGGTGCAGTGTGTATATAGGGCGGTGGGTAGTGTGTAATAGGCTTATGTATACTCGGCAAGACAGCATCCAGTAGCCAGTACCTGTAAAAGCGGCAGGAAGAGGGACCTTCACTTTAAAGTTAACATTGCCATTTGATTACCTCGCTATCAGAAAAGCGAGTTACTGCAGGAACGTGGACAGGTTTTTGCTACCTGTCACGATATAAATATACAGGCAACCAGGGAATGGAAAAATGCCGAGTATTCAGTTGAACGTTGCGGAATAAGTAATGCAAGCACGTTGAACAATCTGAATAAGGAAAAACAAAGCTGTAAGCGTAGAATCTTCTTGTGATCTTTTTTTAAGAATCAGAACGCAGGTATTGAATGGCAAGAGTGTCACGAAACAGGGCCCTTACAATCGCATCAATTCCACTCATCAAACCTCTCACAGAGCATTGCAGATCCAAGTTTAGAAAGCGAACCTGGGCGACGTGAGCGCAGCTACGGCAACCGTGGCCATGGTCGTGCCCTATCTTATACGACTACAGTTTTTTTAGTACGCCATTTCCGCTTGCATCGAAATTGGCCAGTACAATGTTCCTCGACAATCACGACTATCAGAAGGTAGGAAAAAAAAAGAAAGGAGTCCAGAGAAAACGTTAGCGCGTAGCGCGACCTCTAGCGGCACCTCGCCGCACACTGCTGCACACTCCTCGTCTGGGGCACATCCGACGAGCCTGCGCAAAACTTTTCTCTCGGCACGGCGGCGCATACGGTGCGGGTTCAGCGCGCGACCCTCGTACAGCGGAACCCACTTGAGCGACACCCAGCCTACGGTACCGCGACGCGCATCCTAATGGGCCCAGCGTATCCCAGTTAATCGAATTATCGGGATACGACGCCTCTGGCTTCGGATCCGACCGGCTTCGGCTCGGAGCACAGCCGTCTTGCACCGAGAATGCTTGCTGCGCGTCTGTCCGTCTGTTCCTGCGAGCGGGAACAGACGAAGAGGAAAAAGGAGTGGTGGGTTGAAGGAGCTAGGCTCTGGCTTCGGCTTGAGATGGCCTGTGCGCACTAGCAAATGGGGATCTTATAGCACAGCCTCATCCTCGCACTCGTTGTTCTCTGTGTACATCTATGCGGTGGCGCGTTTTATGCTTGTTGTGGCTTGGAAGGGCTACCGCGGTTTGGCTCGCTTGTGCTTAGGGAGGCCGTAATCCCGTCCTTATATTAGCCGCTTCTTCTTGTTCCAGGGCCGTTTGTGAGGCAAAGCACCCCTCAAGTTGCCTCGGACTTAGCCGGGTAATTAACGGTGCCTATCGGAACCGATCGCGGTCGCCTTGCGTAGAAGAGGGCCTTTTTCCGCATACTCAAGGCAGCCGGAGGTTTTGCTTTAATCATGGCCAATGAGAATTCATGTGACAGAGAGAAAGAGAGAGAGAGAAAAGATAAAGATCAGCAAAACTAGCTCGGTCCAGACGAATAGAAAGAAGAAATTGAAACCAAGGATACCATAGCTGGCCCTCCAGCTTGAAGAGGCAGTAGGTCAATCCTATCAAGAAAGGGCATTCGGAGTCCAGAAAAACCAAATGCAGTCTCGAATGGAGATAAAAGAAAGGTCGATTGCGACCGCTGCATAAAGAAAGGAGGGAGAATATTCTTATTGGCTTGTTTTTTAAGCGTGCGGACGTCTGCAGAAAAGCGTAAACGCTTTTACGAACAATAGTGGGCGAGTCTTTTCGTATAGTGGCTTAAACGGTGGTATGCTGGTATTTAGATTCATATAGGGGAAGGCAATGGTAACGGAAAAATGTATATAATGCATACTCATGCAGAGCAAAAATAACGTCATTGGGAGAGCGCATCAAAAAAGAAACGGTTCTCTTTGACAGTGTCGACCACTGTACGATCCGTGAGATCACGTGATCACGTTACAGCTCATAGTGATTGATGCAGGGCGTAAGAAAACTCTACATGCGTCTCGGTAACACGTCTGGCTTATTCGTGCCGATTACATGGGTGGACTTCCCGTCTTTGAAACCAATTCAAAGAGATATTGTACGACATCGTTACTATGATATTGTAACGTTATTGCGTATATCATATCGTATCTAAGAGTTTAGCATTATCAATTTAAATGCAGACAGCAGACAACAGTAGGGGGGGGGGGGAATAGAAAGCAATATTCAAGAAAAAACGTCTTCCGTTTGATGAGACGATTCGTCATGCCTGAAAACAAGAATTTTAATTTCAATTTCACGTTCACGTTTAAAGGATGAAACCGATCATGCACCCGAGTGCTACGTAGAATATAGGGTAACCTTTCGGTAACCCAAACGCACTATTAATTGAATTTTTTTGCCACAGTGTTTAGTGACTACGTGGAGCCGATCAAGAGAATACACACGCTATCAAAAGTAAATGGCCACGCGCTTTTTTTTTTTTTTGTGCCAGTATATAAGTTACGGTGACATTGTTGATGCCTTGATGCCGTTTAAACAAGCTAAATAGTTCACAAAGAAAAATATTAAAAGTATGCAGCGATGCTCTCTAAAAGATGCAAGAAGTCTTACAATTGCCGTTGCATGGGCAATAAACGGAAGTGTCCGCCTTAAGCGGTCGCCTTGACGCACACTGCCCTTGAAACGAACTCTCACTCCGCGGCCGTACGACGCACCAACCACAAAGGCCACATGCAAAAAGCAAACAACGCGCAGCAATGCGCGCACTCTCAAGTTCGCCTGGCGTGGCAAGAGTGTTTCTGGTAACCCGAAACGCATGGGAAATTACCCACGCGCCATCTCGCGGCGGCGATCCAACCAACGAGCTTACCACGTCCGCGTCTAAACGTGCCGTGCTGTCACAAGACTGTCGCGGGGCCGCCCTCTCCGTCAAAGGGGTCGTCAAGGCGCGCCCCGAGAGAGACATTTTCCCTTCCAAGACGCCCTATAAATCGTCGTGGGGGTCTCGTCTTCTCACGGCCATTAGAGCAAACAAGGCGCAACATTGTGTCGGCGTATAGCTGTTTACTTTTGCCGCTCGTCGTTCCGTTCTCGGGCCGTTCCTCCTCACCACGCTCGCTCTCGACTTGTCAGTTTTCGTCTGCTAGCGCGACCGTCTTCGTCGCCGTCGTCTGGCCTGGACCCCGCGAAGCAGACGTGTCTGCTCTTGACGTAACGGGAAACAAGACGTATGCTGCCACCGACAAGATAAATAGTCGACGGCGCGCCCTCTGGGGGCAAAGTATGCATGTAGACAAGGGTGAAGACAGGCGTGCCCGTTAAGCCTCGTCAGGCTTGGAAACCGTGGGCGCGCTGTAGCCGTCTCCGAAGCATGTCTTCACCATTTGTTCGCGTTGCTCGCGTAGGGGTGGGGAGTTGGGTATGCGCAGTTTCGAATGTCACGGAAGCAGGGAGAGGGAAATGAAATTTTTAATCATTTTGAAAATGAAATTGAAACCACATTTTGCTCTTATATACTATCAACCTCTATATGTCTTTCGTCGATTCGCATGCAGCATCACGACAAGTATATTTTCGTTATTTTACTCGTAAAACGCCTCTGAACTCCGAGTTATGTCCATATTCAGGAACGCCGCCGAAAGATAGACACTCGTAAATGCCAGAGTACATCAGCACTACAATATCGCTTGGAGACATGGCGCGCAGAAAATCTGAACAAAGGTACTGTGGGATTTTCATCTTGGCGTGTACCCCATCAAGATCACGCTGGAAGGAGCAAATAAAGAAACGAAGGCGACAATGTCTGCGAACAGGACAAATAGCAAGCGTGTTGCTCGAGCTATACGTGAAACCAAGCGTAAGCAAGCGTCGCCAGATCTCGCAACAAGTTTGCTCCCCACGAAACAACGAAATCTCTTTACAACGAAGGGTGAGCTTGCAGCGGTCCTGGCGAGTCGGCTTTGCACGTCGATAAGAACTAGATAAAAGGAAAATGGCTCAAGGGCGAAGGCTAAAGAAACTTGCCGCAGTACTCCCGTGTGCTCGGCCTTGTCAGCCTGCGCAAGGGCTACGTGTCTTGTACTTAGCTTTTGCGAAGTAAATACGATCACGGCTACGCACACCGTCTCGGCGAAAGAGGCAACAGGGAGCGCAAACTGATGCACTTCGAAAGTGCAACTGACAGTTTTTTGAGATGGGGCTCCCATAAGACTCGGAATGACAGCACTGGAAACAAGTGGAAAGCAGAAGAGCAGCAAATAAGAAAACATAACGGCAACGAAATTCGGGCAAACGCCACTCGCCCACGTCGCACCAGCGGCATCCTGCAGCCGTAAACGCAAAGCCGCACGCTGTTTTATAGGTTAGAACAGCGGCGCTGCGAAGAAGGCGGGGCGGACCATCACTGCCACTCGCCGTTCTGTCTCGCAGGAAAAGCGTACAGTGTCGTGTGGGAGCAGGAAACTCGTGCTTGGGACAGTGCAGACGCACGGTCGTGTATATATATCGCGCTCGATCGAATATCTCGTGTTTTCTCAAATATTTCTTCGACATTTCAAAGTCTGTGAGAACACAGCATTCTTACGAGCACACGCTTGCCGAGTTAACGCATTCATTGTGAATGGGGCCCTGACCTCTAATATTAGGGACACGGGATATTGATTGTTAGGTTAAACTGCATTATATAACAAGACGCTCACTCTCACGGTGAGAGAACTGGCTTGGTAATGCAGCAATGACGCATTATATCTATCGTCAAGGTGGGACTGCATCAAAAGTGCAGACGTATACAAAGCCGAATGAGCTTAAAACTTTATTGGGGACTACGAGAACTCTTGAGAACGGAGCCAAACGAGAAACGCTTTGGTATTTACTCTTTCAAGATGACTTACCAGGACAACTTTGGTTCTTCGAAGTGTAGATAAAACGCTCGCTGCAATGTAAGGTGTCAAGATTATTCTAATTTCAGTGTAGCAGTAGTATGAGCAAAAGGAGAACACATGAATACACTGACTCTCCTTTTTGTACTCATTATTTAATCGCCTTTAAACATATACGCCGTATACTTGGTCAGAAAACTTCTGGAAGCTTGCTAGGCCTCGAGAGCTCTCGAAAATGGATTTAAATTTATGGTCGAATGAGCGTCATTCCTTGGGGCGTACAAGAGATCTCATAGAGGGAGCCAAATTAAGAGCAAGCATTTACTCCCTAAGGAGCAATTTTCTGTTCTTAGAGTGCAGGTAAATAGGAGGGTTACAATGCATAGCGTTAATGAGCTACCACGGGGGGGGGGGGGGGGGGGGGGGTAGTAGGGCTGTGGGAGAAAACAGAATCAATTAGTATGCTGTCTTTCCTCTTCCTTCTCACAGTCTCATCGCCTTGATACATATGCTTGGTTAGGAAACTTGTGGAAAGTTGGTAGACCTTCAAAGCACTCGAAAATGAAGGTAAAGTCCGAAACTGATCAGCGTCATACGTTGGGGTGAATAAGAAATCTCGAAAGGGGAGTGAAATAAGGAAGAAGCACTTAGCTCCTAGTAGACATGCCAGTATTTCTTTTTTTTTCCTAGAGTGTAGAGAAAGGTGGACACTTCTGTCGGGAACTTCCTAGCCAGGGTGTATCAGGAATGCAACAAAAAAGTGCATAATAGTAAACTGACGCTCTTCTACCTTTTTATTTTACCGCTTTTAAAACATAATCTTAGGTAGAGAACTCGAAATGTTTTTCCCTACGAGCATGGGGACTTATATTTTCACAGAACTCGACCATGCAGGTAAATATAGTCCTGATTTTCGTTAATTATTTATGCCGGTTGGTGAGGCGAGCAAAAAAAAAAAAAAATGAGGACCATCACAGCTGTCTACACCAAAACTGACAGAAGCGCCGTTATACGTTCTTGACATCCAGTTATTGGATTCTTTATTCTAATGCGATACTCATGTCTGAATAAAGCACAACAAATCTACATGAAGTAGTGCATACAATGTGCGTCGACTGTCTATAGAATACCTTGATTACTTATGAGAGAGAGTAAAACATCTTTATTAATAATATTTGAATGGCGAGAGCAGTGTGGGAGGAACCCTCAGTCCTCCCAGTATTCTATAGACAGTCGACGCACATTGTATGCACTACTTCATGTAGATTTGTTGTGCTTTATTCAGACATGACCTGACGAACCGTAAATGTTCCGCAAGCCGTGGTTATAAAAAAAATGCAAGACCGCTAGTTCATTGTCTGATTTCACACTCAACGGTCAGAAATGCATACGGCCCAAGCACCGTGTGTGTCTATAGACAACAGTATGTTTATGGCGAAATAAGGGATCGTTGACAAATATTTTTGCAAGCTATTCGCAGTTATGTGGCACTTGGTTGTCGATTCGATGACCGTAATGGTTTGTCAGAGCAAACAGCAGTGACCGTAAGGAAGCGTTTTCAAGTCCAACTAGCTTCGCGAAATTTGTTCCGGTGGAGCATGCAGAAGGGACCTGCGTACTTCGACAACGCTGCACAGAATTATCGAAGAGCAAAGTGCGCACACGTTTCCACGTTTCCTGTACCTTGGCTTGGCTCGGATTTGCCATACAAGCCGGAACGACTTGTCATCGACATAAACTTTCGCGCTATTTCCACTCGAAGCGTAGGTGTGGCTGGAGGCTTTGCATGGCCATAGCGCCTGGGCGTACATTAAATATAAAAGTAATCTCCTGCTCCCTAGCGGCTGATGTGTACCATGAAGAAGAAAAGAAAATGAATAGTGAGAATATTAAAGGTAAAGGTATGGAGGACTGCTCGAAAGTACGCCCGGGCTGGGTCATTTATCTACGGCAAGCCACCGGGAAAAAAACGCGCTGTACCAACGCGCTCTAGATATATATACTCATTCCGCTACCGCCAAATCAGAGGGAAAAAAATGTCTAAAAGAAAAAAAAAATGTCGGGAACGGCTTTTCAGTCTTTAGTGGTGATGTATGCGCAGAAGCCTCCTACACCGCAGATACGGAAGTGCATCTTTTATACGCACGGGAAATAAATGTTCAACCGGTGTTCGGCGGCGTCACGGATTTCCCGTTACCATGGAAACGTGGTTATTCGTCAAGGACCCGTTTGGGAAGCAAGCTGAACTGCCGGAAGTGTCTCGATGGCCGTCAGAGACACGTTAGGTAAATAAGGCACTATAGCTTTTGAACAGTTGCTTGAGCGCTGCCTCTGCAATAGCCAATGTATTCTGCGGCGTGCGCGATCAAATACTTGGGCCTGTGTTCACAAAAAGAAAGATGCAGATGTTGCAGCCAATCATGACGCTGGAGGCTACAACGTTAGCGATTGTTGTCTGCCAATGGGAAACAGCCCTTAAAACCGAAAAGCTTTGCGAGTTGGGCTCCTGCAGTGATATGCAAAATTTCATAACAGTTTAAGCATGCACTAGCGAAATCAAACCCATAGCCACTCGGAGAAGAAATTCAATCATTTGCGAGATAGCCACCTCCAATTCTGGAAATATTATTAGGCAACCTTGCAACAGACGTTCCTACCGTTTCGTAAAAGTGCCCCGCGGACACACATACTTAGCTAAGAAGAAAGAAAAGAAGGAGGAAAAAAAAAGTCTTTCATCCGAATATTAAGCCGAAAGGTAGACTATTTTTTCACCGAGTCCATCAAGTAATGTGCTTTAACGGTAACGTATCTCTTTGTGAAATTATAAAGGGTATATCTGCCGCTCCCCTACAGATACCGAAAACAGCTCGCCTATTTTAATTGGGCGATGATGTGCCTTGTTGAGAATTCGAGAGAATCGTTGAGTACCTCAGAACGCCAACTTTGTATTCACGAAACGAAAGGTAATAGCATTTCACCTCGAAAAAAAAAAAAAAAATGTGCGCGTTTCATGTTCCGTTTACGCGGCCTAGCTGACAAAGCTTTAACAATGGGTTTGTTTTTCACGGTACTTCGCAGCAATTTCGTTTGTTTTATTTGCGATGTACTTCTTTTTCTAAACTTCTCGCTACCTTTTATTTCTGCTGGTTTAATGGTCTGCCAGGTACACTTAAGCGCGCGACTTATGCAGATTAAAAGCTCGTCAGGCACAAACCATTTGCGAAATACTTCATTTATTACGTCACGCCAGAGAAGGCAGTTTCATATTCAGCCGGCCGGGGGCGGGGGGGGGGGGGAGGCGAAGACTAAATTCAATTTCTGCGCCGCGCTTTTCAGGCGACAAGTGTGCGACGCTGCATGTTCGGGCTCTTTTATTTTCCGCCTTTGTTCGGCGTGATAGATTCGTTTTGCGCACGCACTGCTGAAACATTAAAAGCGTTTCTTAAGTCCTTAGAATATTAAAAACGCTCGCACATGACACCATCCCCTCCCCCGATCCCCCCTCTCTCTCTTATTGCTCAGACTCGCTTTCTTGGTGCTTTTGCGCCGCCGCCGAGAAGTCATCTCATTACCATTGTTTCCATAGCTACGCGCGCGAGAGGTTCCCCGTTTTGACGATGTGTTCCCGTGAGTTTTTATTCCGCGATTCCGCGCGTTATGTCGCCTCATTATGGAGATTCGACATCTCCTTCTTACGTTTGGTGTCGACTGAGTCCCGACTTGTATTTGCATCGGCAAAATCCGAGCCACTCCCAGTCTCCGTGTTAATCGGTGACGAGCTTTAAGCTGTGCGCGGCGATCTGCGCGCGGCGAACAATGTATGCTTGCGACTGCAGCGGAAATGGCAAATGCGTCAGGTATGCCTCTACGAACGCAAGCTAGTGAACAAACTTTTTCTTTGCAAAGTCCGACCACCGAACATCCGCCACCGACCATCGACCACCCACCAACCGCGTAAACGCGCGAAACAGGCAATCTATTCGCTTTAAAAGTGTGGAGCCTTCTCTCGCATGAATACACCTTGTGCCTGATCGCGTGTTTATGAAAGCCCATCAGAAGAAAAAAAAAAGACTAGGAGAAAGCGGGACGTCACAAAGCTAGCGTCGGCAAACCAACCTCCCTAGACGTCTACCCTCTTTTTCTTCAGTGCCCATCTGGGCGTTGACTCTCGGGAATCAAGCCCTCCTTGGTGGCCGGAACTTCCAAGGCAACTATAGCGTTTTGGTTTGTGGTATCTTTTACTGACGCTCTCGTCAAGATTGACCTTCGTCGCCCCTTCTTACTGGGCTCTACTCTCCTTCATACTGTTGGAATCGTACCGCTGGCACGAGTTGTTGGGGTCTCGGTGCTGGCGCCCGTTATTGCGAATGGGTCGCAAGCCCCAAGGGTAGCGTTGGCCTGGCGGCCTGGGGCACTGGAAGCATCTGAAGGTCCCGGCAAAGCATGAGAAGACTGGTAACAGAACAACTTGTTTATTCTAACATAGCAAAAGAGCGGCCGGTCAGTTCGACCGGAGTGGAGAGACGGGAGAGCACGTAACTCAACAGTACAAATCGGAGCCTCTCCCCTGGCGTCCGGGGGCAGCTGCTCTTATACTCTCGGCGTCGCGGTCCAAAAAGGGAAGGTCACGGGATGAAGGTCACGGGATGAAGGTCACGGGACGGCGGAGCATGAGCCCACGACGGCGCGCACGTCCGAGCCGAGAGACCTGCTGAACCGAGTGTAGTGACGCATCGCCAACCTTCACTTGGGGAGCTCCGCTCCCCGGCTGCCGCGCTTTGACAAGCGTGGGCACACACACACACACGCACACACGAAGACACGTGGCACTGAAACACGCCTGGACACGCTTGGCGGGTAGGCGTTGCGGCGGCGTCGAACGGGCCAAAATGTCCGCCGCTTTGAACAAAGCCCCGGCGTCCGTTGCATCCGCGCCGGCATTACCGCGCGTTGTAGGCGAAACGTAACAGACCGCCCCGCCGGGGGAAGGAGATCCCGATGGTCAGGGGACTGCATCCGCTGTCCGGAGGGATGTCGCTCGATGATGCTCATAACCGTAGTCGGGCGTCCTTTGGCGTTTCTTGAGCGCAGCGCACAGAGAAGGCCTCGTTCTCACGTTCAGGTGCACACAGGACACTGCAAAGTGACTTCGGGAGAGTTGACATTTTTGTTCTCGTTTCCGGCAAGCGTTAGAACTACGCCGAAAGTCAACCGCTCAGTCAGCAAGCACGGCACAACCCTCACTAAGCCCTGCCAGGCTCTTTCCCCTTTTATACTGCTGCCTAGTTCCTTACAGTAGTTTAGCAGCACTCAGAACGCGTCCACAAATCGGAAAAAATTGCACTAAAAAGCACATCATCACTTTGAAACACTACACAAAAGCAATAGGTTAAAAATCCTGCCTCAGGAAGAAAAACATCAGTAACAAGCAATTTTGAGGCTGATTCCCACGTTAGGGGCTTCGACTTAAGCCATCGGCGTTACCGTTGAGACTCCCCTTTTTGTAACGCACCTCAAAGGAATATTGTTGCAAAGCGAGGCTCCAGCGCAGGAGGCGGCCATTTTTGGGAGAGATGGTCTGCAGCCATTGGAGAGGGCAGTGATCCGTTTCAATGATAAACCTCGAGCCAGCTAGGTAACATGACAATTTCTGAACGGCCCACACGATACACGCACACTCTTTCTCGGTGGCGCTATACGCCTGCTCACGACTCGTCAGCTTACGACTAGCATACAGGACGGGGTGTTCTACTTCTCCATTTTCCCGTTGGCACAGTACAACGCCCATGCCTCGCTCACTAGCATCACACTGAACAACGAACCCTTTTGTGTAGTCGGGCGATCGTAGCACAGGCTGGCTTGTTAGGGCGCTCTTTAGGGCGCTAAAAGCTCTTTCCTTCGTCTCATCCCAGACGACTGTTTGCGGCTCTGTCTTTCTTAGAGCATCCGTCAAGGGAGCCGCGATATCAGAGTACCTGGGGATGTACCTCTGATAGTAGCCGGCGACACCTAAGAACGACCGAATATCGGTCTTCGTGCGCGGTTGCGGGAAGTCTCGCACAGCGGCCACCTTTATTTCAGAGGGGCGGCGACGACCCCGACCAATCACGTGTCCGAGGTAGACAACCTCGGCCTGTGCTAACTGGCACTTGGGAGCCTTGACTGTCAAGCCCGCATCGCGCAGGCGGGTTAGCACTGCCCGCAAGTGCGCCATATGTTCAGGCCAGGATGCGGAGAATATCGCTACGTCGTCTAGATACGGTAAAGCGAATTCTTGCTGTCCCCGCAACACTTTATCCATGAGGCTCGAAAAGCAGTATGGCGCGTTCTTCAAACCAAAACTCAATACTTTAGGACGGAATGTCCCCATTGGTGAAATGAACGCCGCATACCTACTAGCCTCTTCTGTAAGTGGAACCTGCCAATAACCCCTGACAAGATCTAGGGTGGAAATAAACTGAGCGCTACTCACTCTCTCAAGGCGCTCCTCGATGTTAGGGATCGGATAAATTTGATCCTTAGTGATGGAATTAAGCCTGCGGTAGTCGACGCAAGGACGAGGTTCCTTGCCCGGTACCTCAACTAAAATCAAAGGGGAGGTATAATCACTCTCACCTGCTTCAATAACACCGAGCTGTAGCATTTTCTTTACCTCAGCCTCCATAATATCGCTCTGGCGGGGTGACACCCGGTACGCCTTGGATCGTACTGGCTCTGGGGAGGTAAGTTCTATGTCATGAGTAAGGACAGAAGTCCTACCAGGCCTCTCAGAGAACAGACCTTGAAACTCTTGTAAGAGCTGGTGTAGTTCGGTTTTCTGCTCAGGCGACAGCGATGCTTTACTTATTAAGTCACTAATGACTTGATCGGTGTCTTTCCTGTTTGTCACTGAGCCTAGTCCCGGAAGCTCGACCGGAAGCTCTTCGGGAACGTTTACCATCATGCACACCACTGCTTCCCGTTGCTTATAGGGTTTGAGCAGATTACAGTGGTAAACTTGCTGTGCTTTCCGCTTTCCTGGCAGACTCACCACGTAGTTAACGTCCGACAGTTTTTGAACAATCCGTGCTGGGCCCTCCCACTGCACGTCGAGTTTGTTCTTTAGCGATGTGCGCAATATCATGACCTCATCGCCCACCTCAAAACGACGGGCCCTGGCTGTCCGATCATAATAAACCTTGGCCCTCTGCTGGGCCTTTGCCATTGCTTCACCTGACAACTCCTGTGCCCTTCTTAAGCGTTCGAGGAGCTTAAGCACGTACTCTACCACGACTGGGTCGTCGCCCCTGCCTTCCCATGATTCTCGAAGCATGCGAAGCGGAGATCGCAGCGAGCGACCATACACCAGCTCAGCTGGCGAAAACCCCGTAGCCGCATGCGGCGCGGTTCTTAAAGCAAACATCACTCCAGGCAGACACAGCTCCCAGTCAGTTTGATGTTCAAAACACAATGCTCTCAACACGCGCTTCATGACGGAGTGGAGCTTCTCAACGGAATTCGACTGGGGGTGGTGCACTGAGCTGTGTAATAGCCTTACCCCGCACCTTTCGAGAAAGGCTGTCGTCAAAGCGCTAGTAAACACTGTACCCTGATCTGACTGGATTTCTGCAGGAAAACCAACTCGCGCAAATATGGACAGTAGTGCATTGACTATCTCAACTGAGCTGAGTTCTTTAAGCGGCACTGCTTCAGGGAACTTTGTCGCTGGGCAGATCACAGTCAAAATGTGTCGGTACCCCGTGGCTGTTACCGGCAGAGGTCCCACTGTATCAATAACGAGCCGTCTAAAAGGCTCCGTAATGATAGGTACCAACTTCAACGGCGCCCTCGATTTGTCCCCTGGCTTGCCCACCCGCTGACAGGTGTCGCATGTCTTCACAAAGTGGTCTGCGTCCCGAAAACACCCTGGCCAATAGTACTCCTGCAAGAGACGGTCCTTAGTTTTCTTAACTCCTAGGTGTCCGGACCACGAACCCCCATGCGACAAGCGCAACAGATCCTGACGATAGCATTGAGGCACGATCAGCTGATCGAACTCCACTCCCCTGCGGTCTAGATACTTCCGGTACAGGACCCCACCTCTTTCCACAAAGCGAGCATTTTTCTTGGCGATACCTTCCTTGATAATGCAGCGTATGTTTTCTAGGCTGCCATCCTTCTTTTGCTCGGCTATCAAAGCCGACCGGCTGACTTTTAGCAACCTGTTAAGTCCGTCTGACGTAGGCGCGATGAGCAAATCTGGAGACAGCTCTTCTAACTTTCCCGTGTCGGGATTTTCCTCTCCAGTATCTGGTGCCTTTAACGCTACAGGCTCAATTTTATTCAGTTCGGGCGTGCTCTGAATACCAGCTTGCTGCGCCTCTGACCCTTTCTCATCGTTCAACAACGTCGGCCCCGCAACTACCGCCTTTGCAGCGAGCTCCCGAACCTTCGATCTGGTTAAGGCCTGAACGCTAGCCTCACCAAACAAAAGCCCCTTCTCGCGCAGGAGGTGATCGGACCTGTTCGAAAATAGGTACGGGTACTGGGGGGGCAGCATAGATGACACTGCGGCCTCCGTCTCAAGTGCTCCGAAAGGTCCTTCAATAAGCACTTTTGCTACCGGCAGACACACGCTATGAGCTTCCACTGCTTGCTTGATCCATGCGCACTCGCCCGTGAACATATCGGGTTCTACGTAAGAGGGGTGAACTACATCCATTGTAGCTGCGGAATCGCGAAGCACTCGGCACTCTTTCCCGTTCACGAGGAGGTCTCGCATGTAAGGCTCGAGAAGCTTCATGTTCTCGTCAGTGCTGCATATAGACAAAAACACGACTTGTGTTTTTGTTTCTGGACACTGCGCTGAAAAGTGACCCGGCTTCTGGCACGTATAACAAACGCGCGCTTGCCTCGTCTCGAACCGCTTTCTGCGTTCGGCTTCGGTTGCCGCCGTCTCCTTACGTTCGGTCGGACTGCTTTCACTCGCATCCGAACTACGTGTGTCCCCCTTTGCTCTCATGGGCGTGAACTTTGGCCTCTCAAACTTGGAGCCAAATTCACCCTTTTGACCGTCCTTAGCTCCACGAGCCCGACGCGTCACAAACTCCTCGGCTAACTCAGCGGCTCTAGCCACCGTACTAACGTCTGGCCTATCCAAGACCCAGTACCGCACGTTCTCAGGTAACCGACTATAAAACTGTTCTAGCCCGAAACACTGCAGAACTTTCTCGTGGTCACCAAACGCTTTCTCTTCTTTGAGCCACTCCTGCATGTTTGACATAAGCCTGTAGGCAAACTCTGTATATGACTCACTTCTGCCTTTTTCATTTTCCCGAAACTTCCGACGGAACGCCTCCGCTGACAGCCGGTACTTTTTTAGCAGACTCGATTTCACTTTGTCGAAATCCTCTGCCTCCTCTCTCTCCAAGCGAGCGACTACGTCGGCCGCCTCGCCGGGTAGCAAAGTGAGCAAGCGCTGTGGCCACGTTTCCCGAGAGAACCCCTGCTTCTCGCACGTTTGCTCAAAGTTAACCAGGAACAAACCAATGTCCTCTCCAAGCTTAAACGGCCGCATCAGGTCAGTCATTTTGAACAATACTCGTTCTCCTGCACCGTGTGCCTGACTTCCATTACGAGCGCGTTCCATCTCTAACTCGAGGCGCTTCATTTCCAAAGCGTGTTCACGCTCTTCTTTTTCTTTCTGTTCTATTCGTTCACGCTCATCTTTCTCTTTCTGTTCTTTTCGTTCACGCTCATCTTTCTCTTTCTGTTCTTTAAGTTCACGCTCCTGTCTTTTTGCCGTCTCCCTCTCCTCAATGGTCTCAAGGCATTCCGACAGCTCGTCATCCTCAGCTTCTAACTCAAGAATAGCCCTTAGCAGTTCTGGTTTTCTGAGTTTGTCTGAGACATCCAGACCCAACTCTCTCGCAAGCTCCAGCAATTTCGGTTTGCGCAACGACTTCAAATCCATGGCTGCTCTGAATGCTGCTTTCTCTACTGCCTACTATTGTCTTGCCGCAAACTAACCCGGTAGCAACGACAACCACAATTACCAGCTCTGTTTCTAACATTAACAAAAGCCTGGCAAAACTCAGAAGAAGAAAGTCCCGCACTCACCAAACCTCCCAGCCAAGACTTCAGCGCAGTCGTTCCGCTGCAGGCAACCAGTCATCACACAGGGCTCGTTGCGCTGCTCCCGGATGGTCGTTGTGCTGCTCAGCATACAGTCAACCGCATCTCTTCGCTGCTGGCCTCCGTTGTCGCGATCTCACCGCTGGCAACCAGATGTTGGAATCGTACCGCTGGCACGAGTTGTTGGGGTCTCGGTGCTGGCGCCCGTTATTGCGAATGGGTCGCAAGCCCCAAGGGTAGCGTTGGCCTGGCGGCCTGGGGCACTGGAAGCATCTGAAGGTCCCGGCAAAGCATGAGAAGACTGGTAACAGAACAACTTGTTTATTCTAACATAGCAAAAGAGCGGCCGGTCAGTTCGACCGGAGTGGAGAGACGGGAGAGCACGTAACTCAACAGTACAAATCGGAGCCTCTCCCCTGGCGTCCGGGGGCAGCTGCTCTTATACTCTCGGCGTCGCGGTCCAAAAAGGGAAGGTCACGGGATGAAGGTCACGGGATGAAGGTCACGGGACGGCGGAGCATGAGCCCACGACGGCGCGCACGTCCGAGCCGAGAGACCTGCTGAACCGAGTGTAGTGACGCATCGCCAACCTTCACTTGGGGAGCTCCGCTCCCCGGCTGCCGCGCTTTGACAAGCGTGGGCACACACACACACACGCACACACGAAGACACGTGGCACTGAAACACGCCTGGACACGCTTGGCGGGTAGGCGTTGCGGCGGCGTCGAACGGGCCAAAATGTCCGCCGCTTTGAACAAAGCCCCGGCGTCCGTTGCATCCGCGCCGGCATTACCGCGCGTTGTAGGCGAAACGTAACAATACTCTTCGCGCGCTTGGCGGCTAGAAATTACCTCTCGTCTATCCCGTTGTGAAGGTTTATTTCCCACGAGCATTTCCTGCGTATGTTTTTGATGAATAGGTTTCAAAATTTTGCCGTGACGCTCCCTCCCATCTTTTTGATTCCTCCGTGGCAGTTACGCTGGCTGCTATTTTAGAATATGGGCACTTTTCATGGCCCCAGTGTCCTCTGTGGCAGCGATCAAATAAAGCTGCTCAGTGCCACCCCACTCGTTCGCTCAAGTTTCTTCAGCTCCCAGCTAGGTTTTACAGCCCAAGCTGTTGAGGGGACCTCCACGATCGGTTTCATGCGACATTGTCGCACCAAAAGCCAACAACACAACACGCGTCAAAGTGTCTAATTTTTCATTTGAAAGGGTATAATCGGTGACTAAGGAACAAAAGTTACCGAGCGTATACCTCACTCGAATAGACAACTTGTTTTCGCGGTTCCTTTTAGCCAGTAATCTATAATTTTGTTTCTCACGCCGCATTTCACCGGCTTTACGTTGGAGGTCAACCGTAGCTTATTTGAGGTGACGGCGTCGTCCAGCAACGCAGCCTGCGCAGGAGCCACGAACAGGCTGCATAACGGCATCGGCAAACAGACCACTACTACTACGGACGAAGGGTTTGAGAACTCGCTTACACAGCTTCGCTGTCTTATGTGTATAATATGCCAAGGTTGCCTTCTGTAGCGGATTGTACGGCTGCGGTGGTTAGAAGTGACGGCGTGGTCCAACAAAACAGCTTGTGTGGGAGGCACGAAGAGGCTTTAGGACGGCTTCGGTAAACACTACTACTACTACTACTGCTACTACTTCTGAAGTATAGTCTGAGAACTCGCCCACGTAGCTTCACTGTCTTAGGTGTACCAGTTACTAAGGCTGCCATACATCTGCGAACGTTATTTTGTGTCTGTGCTTCTTCTTATGCTATAATCAGTTTGACCTTAATCATGTACATTCAGTGCCTACAGAAAATGCTCCTTCGGTCCGTGAAAAAAAGTACATTGTGTGGGGTCTTCGGGTCTCACAGGAGCACCGACCACCGCGGTTTCGAACTTAGCGAGCCACAAGGCCACGCCAGCCCCTAGCGTCGCTGCGCACGAGCTCAGGCGGCAAGGGGCTACCGAGCGACGCACGAAAGTGCACTATATTGCCCTGAGTTGACGGAAACCATTTATTGTATCCGGCCGCACCCGACACTGCACAAACGCCCGGTCCCGGGGCGGCGAGGAGCCAAAGGGGTCCCGCACCGAGGACGAGAAATGAGTCAGGGGCGCCTGCAGCCCGTCGCTGCGAGTGCACAGGCTCAAGCTGGGACAGGCCGCTAGGAAAAGTCGCGGCGGCTATGCTACTTGCTCTCGCGATAACCAACGGGCCAACTCGTGAGAGCTCGGGCAATCTCCTTCGTCATGGGCCTCCGATGAGTGCAGCTCGGCGTAGTACGACCTCGCGCGAGCACCAAGCACCCGTTCTTCGGCTTAGCGTCCGGACTGGGCCAACACGAGGTACGCGCTCCCCGCACGGGCAAAGGCACCGTGCGTGAGCTCAAGTCCTAGTCACAAAGTTGTCGGTGGACAAGAGGAAGCATGTACGTATTCGGTGCAGTCTCAAGGGAGAAGAGACACGCTACCGCTACGAGAGTAGCCACCAGCGGCCCTCTCGTGACGTCAGCGCCCCCGCCCTCACCGCGAACCATCGGGAGTGGAGCGCCACCGCTGACGTACAACCGGTTCGGAGTGAGAAGGGCGTGAAGCGTAGGGACGGCAGAACACGCGACTGCGTTCGGGTAACGGTGCGTCGAATTCCCCGAATCCCCACAAATGCCAGATTAAGTGTGCTATGTGCTCTAGTACATTGCACGCAGGGCACAGTGGTGATCCTGCCCGTTCGATTTTGAGAGAAAAAAAAATATTTTGTATCGGCAACGTTCAGCCGAGTTCATTGCAGACATGCACGATCACTCGTTAAGGCCACACGGAATGCGGAAGGCGCACATCGGGTGGTACACGTGGGAAAAACGTGTCTAAGCTGCTGTTCCGGGCAAGTACTTACGGTGCGCTGTGAGCACCACACAACATGAGACACACTATAGCCGAACTATCATTCCTAGAGACAGGTGTCGGGCGTTACTTCGAACAGTTGCTGGGAGCTGAATCAGTCACGGCATGTCGTGCACACAGCATGCTTGGTACACAACAAGTAATACCAAAGAAAACTGCTTCGTTTTAGGCACAACACTGGTCTCACAACATACATATAACGGACACCCTACGTTGTGCCTTAGGACAAGTCTTGGTTGTAATATAAAAGAAAAATGAGTATGAAAGTGAGACCGGCAATGTAACAAGCGATCACTGTTTCTCAACTACAACTAAAATAGAAAAAGAAGTTCATGGGCGAAGAAGAAACTTTTCCCCCTAGTATGGTGCTTGAAGTTAGGCTCATTTCAGTCTTATCCTGCCGCTACGCGGCTCACCGTTTCATTATTTCTTAAACTTACTCTACTACGCTGATTTTTCTCGAGCATAACATTTCAATGGTGCACGAAGTGCTAGCATATATACTCCTTCACTCAGCCCCCCCCCCCCCCCCCTTTCTTTTCTTTTTTTCACCGTAGGGCCCGTACGTTCCGGTCGGCTTCTTCTTCCCAATCGCAGCCCAGCCGCTTGCGCACGGCACACACACGGAAAAGCGCGCCAATCTACCGTGACGTCTTCCCGAGCGTCGAAGTGCTTACGGGCGTTGCTGCTTGTGTTCTTCGCGGATCTCTGGTTAACCTCTCTCTCTCTCTCTCTCTCTTTCAGCGCGCGACCGTTTGCCGGCGCCTCTTCCTCTGATGGACTTCGAAGCGCCGCCAGCCACTCAAATTTGAGCCCCTTGGCCCATTTTCTCGTTCGGCGCCATTTGACGGCATTCAATGTGCAGTTATTTTCAGCTAGAATAAAGCGTCGTGTCCATCTTTTCCTTTTTTTTCTTTCACCCGTCTATGTTGCAAAGAGAGCATCGGCCCCATTGTCTCCGTCTGTGGATGCCTTGAACCTACCCCCTCCCGTTCCTCACGCTTCCGTTGTCATCGAAAAGGATACAAAAACGATAAACGAGACGACTTGCAACATCGACCAACGCGGTACACATGGTGGCACGGTGCGTGAGAGCGGTTATATATAACTGCGAATATGGGTCCTTGCTGTAATGTGCTTGTGACGATGCGGGTAGGCTGCGTATTGGGCCGTTCTGCAAATCTCCAGCGCCTATTCTGTGCCGCGGATGTCGCGTAGTTGTGTGCAGTGTTTCGGAATGTCGCGCATGTTGAATCGTAATCGACGACCGACAACCAGTAAAAATGTAAAACAAACAAACGCTTCGACCTTATATAGAGGAGACGTCGCTCGCAGGTCACTTATTTTTTTTTTTTTTTTTTTGCACCCACAGTATAAACGTTGTTCATGGCTTCGGCGGACACTGTTGGGACGAATACACGTCATGACGGACTAAACTGTATTCAGTGGCGTACCTAGCTGTAAGAGTTAATGGGAAAAATTGATTGGAAGTACGTTGCGAAAGTTTCGTAGGCTACGCGTACAGTCGGAAGGAAGCTTTATTAGACGTGCTCTGTACTTTGCGCCTTAAGCAAGCGTCTGAACCTATAGCAACCAGCAGATCGATAACAAAGTTTCGTCAGTTACGCCTGATGCACTTGTAGTGCGAACGCAGCTTTATCAACATAACGCGCTAACCCTTAATGGGGTGTATCATCTCGAGCGATGGGCTTTTCCCATTGGATACAATGGCAGGTGGGTCAGGTAGCACGACGTCGTGGATCGAAGAGCACGGAACTTACGAGGTGTTTGCTTCGCTCAGCGTTTTGAGTCGCGGCTACTGATGGATTTGCGTTGCTTGGTGATGCGGGTTGTTTCAAGCACGTGTACAGTGCTGCGGTGGCTTCGCGTAGCTTACTGGTAAACACATGCAGTGCAGATTCATCTCTTCTGCGATAGGGGCTTCGAATAGCAGTCGCGCACTACTACGGTATCCTAGCATGCAGGTAAATTAGTGGCCAAGGTAGGGAGCGATGCCGTGGACATTTGCACCCATCCTACTCTTGAGCAGGATGATGATGCAGGTGGTCGCCTAAATTTATTGCAAACTTGTTGTAGTGGTCTTCGCTGCAGAAGTGTTTACACATGTAATTCCTCTATACGCACTACATTTCCGAAAAGCTTTTTGTTTTTGGAGAAGTGAGTTCTGTGTGCCTTAGGATTGAGGTGTTACAAATCGCTCACCGTTGTATATTTGTTCAACATTCCAGTGCTATAGCTTTAATAAATCTGGACCACGGTACTAAAGCGAAAAGAAGAAAAAAAGGCCGTGATAGAAAAGAAAGTCCTCGCTTTCGTACAGTGGTTGGCAGAACACGAGTGGAATGTATAGCAATGTTGAATAATCAGTCTTCGTGGTTCACTTGAACTTTCCGAGCCTACTTGTTAAGCGGTGTTGTGGGAGCCACTGATTTTTAAACGTCGCCCTTTACGAGTGTAACTAGCTTTGTGAACCTTATCTAAGAATTCCTGCTATTTTAACCTATTTGCTGAACCAATCTGAGGAGTTATTATATTAAAGGGCCAACTAACCAAGCTGTTGATTTGAAGCCATTTGATAAAGTATTTTTCTCGTTTATCGTAAAAAGCACACCTAGTCGTTTAGCGTTGAAAAAGCTAATGTGAAGTCAAGTGCAGATTTAACCTTTGTCACAGCTTCTTATTGCTCTGTGCACCAGATCGTGTGTTCACAGTGGATTTGCACCCACGAACACAGTGACACTTTCGATGTCTCGTTTTTGAATAATAGGTGTGTGTGTGTGTGTGTGTGTGTGTGTGTGTGTGTGTGTGTGTGTGTGTGTGTGTGTGTGTGTGTGTGTGTGTGTGTGTGTGTGTGTGTGTGTGTGTGTGTGTGTGTGTGTGTGTGTGTGTGTGTGTGTGTGTGTGTGTGTGTGTGTGTGTGTGTGTGTGTGTGTGTGTGTGTGTGTGTGTGTGTGTGTGTGTGTGTGCGTGCGTGCGTGCGTGCGTGTGTGTGTGTGTGTGTGTGTGTGTGTGTATGTATGTATGTATGTACACACACACACACACACACACACACACACACACACACACACACACACACACACACATATATATATATATATATATATATTATTGGTTGGAAAATTTTTGTTAAGCAAGAAGATGGTGGGGAAGGGGGAGGGGCAGAACATTATCAGATGTTCCCCTGTTTTTCAATTTAGCATTGTAAGCTTGCGATTGAACTTTACGTTGTTAGCGGCAAATCTCAAACAAAAGTTACCTACTGTTGCATCGGTGACAATAGCAATCATGATACATGACACCTTATTATAACGCTATGGTGACGCGCAAAATTTATAGTCCCAGAAAGACGTCTAAAGCATCATATTAGAAGAAGGCACCTTCTACGGAAAGCACTGATTTGAGGCAGTAAATTTTGAAGAAAAAGAAATGATATATTCTTGCGCGAGACTGGGAGGAGAAGAAAGAGGAAGAGTTGGAAAGGCAGGGAACGCTCTACTATTAAAATCTAGTTTTGCTTTAATTTAAACATACGAGAAACCGCCCTCTTCTTTGCCAGTCCCCCATAGTGGGTATGCGCCAGTGCTTGGGAGACACGAAAGGAGAAAACTTCAGCCAGGCGCAAGTTCGGTTGGCTCTTTTACGTAGGGAAAAGGGTGTTAAGCAATTGGGAGAGAGGAGACGGAGCGGTGTACTAGCAACATGAACACGTGGGACAGCGCGTCACGCTTCCAATAAACCTCTGAGAGGAGTAAATTTCGCAATTTGTAGCAATGCCCGCGTCGTTTAGGAAGCCCCCGACGAGTGGTGCCATGATTGAAGTACCCCTGTCTCTGAAAATGGGTGCACGATCTAGTCGGCGTAATACACTCCACGGGAGTCCGTAAATAGAGCCAATCCAGTACGGTTAAGACACATAACGACAGCTTAGCATGAAAGAAGTTTACAGGACGGTGGATACTTGTTGTCATTAAGAGCGCAAGCTCGCACAAGGAACGTAGCCAGAGCTAATGTTTCGACAAGGCGACTCACATTCGTCAGATCAGGCAAGCCTGCTTCCTTGTTCGACCACTGTCGATACCTAGCAACATTTTTGGGGGGATGTTTACGGTATAGTGTAATTATTAGATGCAGAATTAGTAAACTGACGTAACCGTCGGCAGTAAAGCTTTACAGGAACAAGTTGTCAGCCGCATATGCAGCGGATGCTCGCCAACTGTCCAGGGACGAAGGTTACACGAGACAAAGTGCTTAGAGATGCCGGGATACGGACAAACCAGCCTTCATACATTACAAATGGTCAATAACGAAATATGAGGTCTAATGACCACTTATGCAGCTTCTTTACGACGAAGAATTTTACGCATTTATTTGAAAATATGCCGCACGGCAAAACAATGCAATTAAAAAAAGAAGAAAGAAACGCTGCGAGCTGAAATTGACGGTATAATTTTTGTAAAAACAAAAGGATATGTTTTACAGCGTGGTTTGTACCATGACGCCGATCCCGGAGGCATGTTATAAAAGGCGCTAGTGCGCCGATCTCGGTAACGCTATCGCATTATCGCATTACAGTCGTTCAGGAGTAGCGTCAAGACCTGCGAGTTCTTTTTTTTTCCCTTTTATTCCAACCACTCGGTATCGCCACCGCCCAAGCAATAAGCAGCCGGGCATCGAACCTTCGACCTCGTCTGCAGTAGTATACCAACACGACCGTAAAACCACCCTACGGGGGTGTTTAGTGCATGGGTTTAGCGTACGTAAGGCTCTCATTCACCGCGGAAACAGCGCGGCGCGGTACTCCAGAGCGGGCGCCTAGGGACGAGGTGAGCGGAGAAAACGTCCTTCCAGGGGATTTCAGCTTCGCCACGCCAGCCCTGCGCGCCAGACCTGATAAATGGACCCGCGCGACCCCCCCCCCCCCCCCCCCCCCCCGAAAAACCAAGACGTGAACGTTTTAGAAAGCGTTTGCGAGGTAAGGAGAGCAAAGAGATGTGGAGTTGGCGGGTGGTTGGGGCCGGGTTTCTGGATCTTGAGGGTTGAGTGGGTTAAAGCGCTTCGAGCCGGAGGCGAGCGAACGCGAGGGCCGTCGTTTTGTTCCTGCCGGACGAAAGACGGGCTCGGTCAGGACCGGAAATCCTGCATCATCCTTTTGAGATCTCTTCCCGACATGGAGAGAGCTGGAGTCGCACACCGGTTCTCGCCAACCTCGGTGCAGTGCAGAGTATGCTAGGGCTCGTGTTGGCCTGTCATAAACGAGAGCCGGCTGCATGTTTCAGAAAAGGGGAGGGCTCACCCATTCCGAGGTAATCCTGCACTATTACCCGCGTTCCGCATGCGTTCCATGTGGAAGGTGGAACATATTTGAAAACTGTTCCATTTACAAAATCTGTTCCTACGCGGAACAGATTTCGTTTGGCGTTGTCGTTTTCTCCGGTGGAGCTCTTTGCCTATGCTATTATATATCATTCCTAATGTTCCGCATAGGTTCCTGTAAGTGGAACACACTTGGAGAACTGTACCGCTTTCTAAACCAAACCTATGGGTAACAAATGTCCTTGAGCATCGGATCTCCCTTTGGTGGAGCTTCCCGGGTCTGCTGCTGTATATCATTCTTAATCCCGTCCCACACGCTGTACTAAGCGTAAGACATTTGCATTTATGTTCCACTTTGCGTGAACCGTACGCAACGAGATCAAGAGCGTATCCTGACGATTCCGTTCATTCGACATCGCTCCTGCAAAGGACGATCAGAGACGGACAATGGGGAAGCCCTGCTTCTAGGGGTTCTCTGCACGACTCATGGGGCTTCTCTGCAGCGCACGGAACTGGTGCGATGCAGAGAAGAAGAGGTTAGAGGGGAGAGTGGAGTGTCGGCTTGTTGGCGCAACGCCTTCCACCGTTTCGTTGGAAAGACAGCCAGCTGCGAGGCACAAGTGCTTCAACGCTGATAGCGGCGACCGCGCAGTTAAGACAGCCCCCGCGGCGGATTGGAGCTCTGTTCGATTGTGAGCGAGATGGATCGGATGCGGTTCCCTTAGACCTGCTTTTTTTCCTTTATGTTTTTTTTTCTTTTATGAGGGCTTGTGCGATAGTCCGTGGAGCCACCGAAAAGCACACTCTGTCAGCCAACCGTGTTTTGTTTATTAAATGAAGTGCAGTTCATCTGTACGGTGGTGTCAAATCGATGACGACGAAGTTGTCGCCTGGAGGATGTCCATAGCAAAAATAATGCACATTATTAAAGCGCATTCACAACAAAAGTCTATAGAATGCTAGGTAGTTTCTATAGCGACTTTGTAGGAGTCAGTGCAGTCTATACTGCTCGCATGAATCGTGATCGCTACTGACCCAGCATGAGTGACGAGTGCATCAGCGGGCTGCATAGAAGTGTTATCTTTCGATAATCGACTTTAACCTGGTAATACTACTCACTGAGATAGGGTGTCTCTTGCTTTAATATTTCTTTTCTGCTTCCCTCTGTTTAGAGAATGAGTAAAAGCAAGACGGTGGAACGGAGGACTAGTCTGCTTACTCGCACATTGAAATGAGACGGCGCAAACACGGTTTCCTTTTCTGCCTTGGTGCCTGATTATTTCACGCTGTTCCCGTTCCAGTATGCAAATGTTCATTGAAAGGACTCATTGATGATGTTGGAACTGATGGCAACTTTCGGAGACTGTTTTTCCACACCATATGACTGTTACGGGAGGAGATAGATGCGCACACGTCTACGTATCCTGAGCACATGGACGTGCGGGTCCCTACCCCTACTCCTTTTAAATCCGCCTCTGGGTGGAACATCTTTGAAAACATAAACAAAAGGTTGATCCCCCACGCGCAACATGCGCATATGTAAGTGATACTAAAGGAGATTAAAAGAAACTGCGACTCAACTGCCACTCTTGCGTACTCCATGGCGCTGACGGAAGTGCTATACCGTAAATCTGAAAACAGGTCGAGTTGGTATGTGTTGTACATGTTGAGAAACATTATAAGACGCAAGAATGGGAAACCACCGGACAAGTGCCAACAACTGTACGTTGATTTAAAAAAAAACACGGCTCATAAAGTCAGTGGAACACATATGCAGAAAGCCGTAAACAGCTATTTTCGCTGGCATGTCCTAAAAGGCTCAGAGGAATATTTATAACATCCTGATATGCAAGGTACTGTATGATCAACATCATGGTTGGTTAAGCAAAGAAAGCTACTTTATTTTTCAAAAAGTGTGAAAGTGTTGGACCTTTATAGATAGCTCTCATGTGAACGTCATGGAGGCAGCTCTCACCACGCTACTACCTAAACATGGCGGCCACGATGACATCAGTGCGCCGTATTATCACGCACACACTATTTTGCTTTGTGGCGCCGATTGTTTCTTCACTGCTTTATCACTGTTATCGGTTTGACGTTCGATGCAAGATGCACCTGTCGTGCTATCATGCTGTCACGTTTCTTACTATGGCCGCCACTCGACCTGCTAGTACCCAAAGATGGCGTACGCAATGACGTTTGTGCAAACTATCTATAATGCATGTTTTTCAAATAATTGTGCAGTTAGTCCGTGCTCGCCCTGTCTTTTGCTCTTCCTGCGACTGCTGCTGTTCGGGCGGTTTGTTACCACGTAAGTGCTCTTGCCCGTCAATCGTCGCTTATGCGCTTATGTGGCGCGTATACTACGCACCTTGATGAAGCATCCATATTTGCTTCGGCGGCGCTGTATTGGGGCATCGCCTATAATGCTCTTCCTTAATGGTGGCTCTTGGCATTGAGACTTCTTCGCGCAACTTGGCGTCTTTTTTCGCGTCTGTGTTCACGTGACCAGACATATGACACACCAGAGGCTTCAAATAACCTGACACGATTCAGCGCGAGACTCTGGGTATACATCTTTTTTGCAAATAAAATGTTTTTGCGCGATTACGGATCTCTGAGGCACATATGAAACACCAACCGATTCACGCAGAGACATTACGAAGCCGTGCAAAATAGAAGTATAACCATCTGTTATCGCTAGTAAATGGTAGGGAAGACACAAAGAACGTTACCAAACTGCCAGCATTAGTTTCTTCCGAGTCCGACCAGTCGGAGAAGCAAGGACGGCTATATATTTCTGCGGGCCTTTTAATTGCTGGCCCCAACGTTACCCGGACGGCCTTCTCCATGCTCGTACGGCTGAGTGGGTAGAGCTAGTAATCACGGTTAGACCAATGCCCTCTTTCCCCTCTTGATCGGCGCTAGGGGTCGCTTCTATCGCGGTTCACGAAAGCGTAAGTGTCCGGCTATTGGGAACATTTGTCAGGTTAGGCTTACCGAAAGCCGCTATTTCTAATATTAGGCAAGTTTGCGCCAATTTCTCTCGTTCGCGACTTCTCCGACATATTACATTGCAGGTAACGTATTGCCGCTGCGTCCGCGCAGCTTGCCCAGTAATAAAGAAAGATAGCGAATACATATTGCAAGCCATCCAGCACAACAACGCAGTTAGAGAATCCATTTTAAGAAAGGTTCTTTTTGTGTGAGCGCGAGTTGATCTGAACACTTTCTGGCTCTGAAAGAAGTGTTAGTCTAAAAGGTGCCTGCAGTCTCAGTTCTTTCTATGTATAAAACGGAGCGAGACATGCAGAAATTGTTTCTGGAAATCTTTTTGTTTTTTTGCTACGATCTGAAAAAATAAGAAAGACAGAATAGTTTTCTGATCTTGCGAACGGTGAAAAAGAGAAAAAACTAAAAAAAAAAGCGCGCTATATTGTTCGGAAGAATGTCGCGCCATTTGAAGAAAAGTTGTCATTGGCATGTTTACCACAGAAATGCCTAAAGGCCAGTTTAAGAACCTCTTTTATGCACTGCGTACGATAAGGGCTCTGCCGTGTGGCATTGACAGACTGGCAGATCTCTTTGCTAACGTTTGTGTGAGCATGCGAACAATTTAGTGCGTATTGGTAACGAAGGCTTTTTTTTCTTCGTTTTTTTTTTTAGGTTGCGTTTTCGCGCGTGTGGCTGCGACACTTTTCAGCGATCTATGTACACCAATTTGTGGACACGGGGACCGCTGTACTCGCCTAGTTACAGCAGAACACCAAAAACAGCGCACGCGTGAAAAAGCCGTCCACAGCCTTGTTGTGAGTTCACTAAGGTGAGTTCACTAAGGCCATGTCGGTAGGACATGAATGCAGCATTTTGTGCACAAAACGAGGACGAAGAAGAGTCTGAGACACATCAGCGCCGACTTACAACATAGTTTTATATTGAAGCAAGTGACCAGATTCTCAAGCAAGTGACAGATTTTGCTATATATGTGGTCACTTGCTTCAAAATAAAACAATGTTGTAAACCTGTGCTCGTGTGTCTCAGCCCAAAAGCTGCATTCCTGTCGTAAGACAGAGCTGTCTTTAGTGGGAGGCCCCACACGAGGGCACCATAATCATATTCATAATCATTATCATCATCATTTGCGTTACAGGGTATTGCATAAGGGGGGACGCGCAATAAATAAAAAAATACATGTTATAGAACACAGTAGCCAGTAAAAGTACGTATAGGGCAACACTAACACGAAGAAAAACAAGATGACATGGGATGATATTTCATTTGAGTTAATTATTTTGGGGGAAAAACCGTGAAGTTGCACGTTGTTTTTCTTCCTGTGCGTGCTTTCGTGCGCGTCCTCTTAGCGGCAGTTATGTCCGATAGCAAGCATTAACTACGATACGAACAAGTTCTTTTGAATTCTTTTTGCGGGAACCTTTCGGTTGAATTGTTGTCTTTTGGAACGTTTCGTTTGATTGCCGTTTCGCCTGACAATAAATTCTGCGCATTATTATTAAAATATCAAATGAAAGCCAACTCTGCGCTCGCCTTCGTCTCGTATTTGTTCCAGTCCGCATTTTAGAATATTCATTCACTCATTTGTTGCAAAAATTTCGGAAAGGTGTCAGCCCTGCAGGTTTCCAAGTCACAGTCCACACGGCCATTGTTGTTTAAGTGCGAAGAAACCCCTTAATCCCCTCGGAAAAAAAAAATCACGCATCATATCCTATAGCGCTTCAACAGAAAGTCTGTTGAACGCATCGAGCAGTCAATAGAAACGCAACAAAATTTTCCTAAAGCGAGTTTTGTTAGCGCGCTTACAGGTTGATAGAGGCCTGTCGCTGAGCTGTAAAGGCGATGTCAGTGGAGCCTGCGGAATTAACAAAACACAACACAACAGATCCAACGCACACTTGTTGGAGCCTACATTAAGCAAAGTTTCCTCAAATCGATTTCAACGAAATGCCACGCAAACGGACACTTGATGCGCGCAATCGCGCCTTCTTTTCAAGTTCAGTAATTGTTGAACCGCACCGAAAAAGAAGTGTGCGGCAAAGCTACGCAAAGACTTTAAATAAAATGTGGCGAGAAACACCGTCACAAGTTTTCAGACGCTGCTGAGTTTCGCGACGCCGAGATACTTCGCCGGCGGCTTTCCCTGCATTCCAAGGCTTTCCTTCGGGGCGTAAATTAGAGAGAGAGAGAGAGAGAGAGAGAGAAGAAAAGAAAGAACAGAATCGGGCATCTTCTCGGAGGGCCAACACATGCAGCACCAGAGCCGCATATTTCTCCGGCGTTCTACGGCGTTCGCATATCTATAATCTCGTCGACAGGTGCTCGCCTGCGGGGTGCGATGCTCGGCCGAGCGTCGCCCAAGCCCGAAACCCAGCTCGGGTGGCGGCGCCGTGGTTTCTCGGGGACGCGGGGAAAATTAATGACGTCTTCTCCGCCGATTTTCGGCCCCGACGACGGAGGCAAAGGCGCGTCTGCGGCTGGCAGCAGTGTTCGCCGACGACAGCAGCGGTGGCTGAACGCGCTGGCGCTCGCGGAAGCGAGACTTTGTCAACCGTAAACCTAACGTCTTCCGACAGCGCCACCTACCGCCGCCGCCGCTGCCGCCGCCGCACCAGCGCCCCCACTTTCAATACCCGGAGTCCAGATTAATGGGTAGTCTTCCCTGCACACACTGATCAGCCGCTTCATCGCCGGAGGCTGGTTACGCCGTTGAGCTTTGTCGTAAGAAGGCGAAAGCCGCTCTACAGGCGGTGGGACCACGAAAAAAAAACAAAAATGAAGGCGGGGAAGTCTCGGGGAAAAAAGGCTCGTGCTGGGCGTTGTTAAGATTGCTTGCGATCGCGGAAGGAAGCCTCCTTTTTTTTGACAGAGTGTGCGACCCGCTGTCGCGAAGCGGGAGAGAGGACAGCGACACGAAAACATCCGAACAAGGGGGCGTCGTGTTGTGGACATGGTGCGCACGTCATACCTGAGCAAACCGCTTCGCTGGGAAGGAAAGCTCGTGTACGAACGAAGGCTCGAGCCTGAAGAACCGCTCCCGCGCGAAGTCATCATATCATGTCAAACTTGTGCGAGACTCCGTCGACTTCGGAAAGGACGCAGTCCAACTGTGTGAAGGATTCTCGCGTTATGTCTGGAAAAGTGTTCGTGTGTTGCACGTTCTTTACGACTGGGGAAGAGGAGGAGGAGGCGTGTTGCTTGCTGCAGGTGAACCAAGTCTTGCAAAAGTTGGCGGTATTTGCTCCACCTGAACGTCACCTATAAACCGCGATACGGTCTGAAAAACTTCGCAGCTCGACTAACGCCACGTTTAAAAAAAGAAGTTGTCATGGAGCCCAATACGTTGTGCGCTTTTCCAAACCACCACGACCCCTACGGCTCACCGTCCAGTTCCCAATCCTGCATCATGGAGGAACGTTACGAGGAGTCGAAGGACCTCTCCCCTAAATATCCAACCTCCAGGGGCGATCAAAATACCACTTCCATTTGAGTGTGGCGTCGTGTAGTGCTTGAGTTCATCTTTTAATGTCCTAAGTTATGTTTTAAATTTCAGGATACTTTAGTATGCAATGTTCAATGCCACTAAGAGCTTTGAACTGCGCACACGACGTTGATGAGCCAAGTCCTGTCTTGCGCTGCCAAGCTGGGATTTGAGCTGGCCCCCTTGGTTGCGGTCTCCACCGCGCCAACCTTGCGTGAATAAATGACTAAACAGAACTGATGTTGTTCTCCTGTATCATAACGCTTGATGTTGCTGAAACCTTTCAGGCTTCTCATGCGATAAAGCAGTGCCATCAAGTGGGGGAAAAAGTGGAAAAGGGTACAGATCTGAATAGAGTGTTTTGATGCTTAACAGTAATGTACAGGTTACTGCAGAACTCAGTAGTTCAGTGAAGTATGCAAAAAGATTTTTTTACTATATGATGATTATTTACTTTCGACTGGCACGCATGCAGAACTACTTTCAACCACAAGAAAATAACTGCAAACGCGTGCCCTCGCTGCCACATATATTAAAGAGCGACGCGCTTTGCGGTCGAGAAAATTAACGCACGGGCTCCTTCATCAAGAAGTTACGATTTTTTTTATTCCGCAGAGCTTAGTCACCGCATTTTCGTCGCGCTCCTTTCACCTGTCGTTTCTCAACCTTCGGAGATACTTAAACTGTCGTTAAACAAAAACAACAGAGCAACAAATACAAGCGAAGGAGATACACCACGTACTCAAAAAAGGAAAAAATAAAGAAACGTCTGTAAATAGTTTCCTGTTTTTGTGGTACATGTGCAGGTTTTATTATTTCTCTCTTTAGCGACCGTCGCAAGCATTGTTTCGTCCCTTATCAAATTGTGCTTCACAGCTTCCCTATGTGGCTGCAGGATTATCTTCCCATCTCTCCTCGCCTTCCTCATCTCTCCTCCCGCATTACCAGACCTGCTTTCCGAGGTAGCCTCACGTTCAAGGCAGCGGCAGAGGGCAGCACCAGAGCTGCACGCTTGACCGCACTCTGCACACCGATGTGCCCAACGTGGCGAAAAGAAAAAAAAAGAAAACTCTATTTTATTTTTATTTTTCTTGGGTCAGCTCGGCATACTTAGCAGGCCGCTAACGACCCTCCGGCCGGACCAAGGTCTGCCTACTTGTTTATGCACAGTTTGGCGTAACCTCGCTATAGCCTCACCTCTGGCACTTCCGCCTTCGCTGACCGTGGTCTGTGTGATCTGCTCCGGCTCACGGGCTGAACTAAGCGTCCTGCGCAGTGTCGTACGAGAATACGAAGTTGGACAGGACAAGGAACAAACGCAGATTACATGCGCAGACTGTCAACCTTTGGTCTCCCTCAGAATGACGCGGAACGTTGTGGTATCAGAGAAGAACTCCGCATAAAACAAATGCTCCCAGAAAGATCGAGAGATGAAATAATCAGCATCGGGGTTGAAAAAGGCATGCTCTCAAGTTGGACTCCGCCTCCAACATGAGACGTCAGTTCTTTCAGCGTTTTCCACAAGAACTATTAGGGATAAATGTGGCGTTGGCATCTTGTAAGAACGAATCAACCAACACTTTTCTGGCTCCAGTAAATTTTACTCCTGTTGACATAACGTGTAGGCCTCATACTCATTGAGGCCTCACTTTAGCATGAATTATTGCAAATTACGATCATTTAAAGCATTCGTTAGAGGGGAAAAGGCCAGTTATATATAAAAAATGTGAAAATGTGCATCTTTCTAAAGGTTACCACGTTTCACAGTGCACCAGCTTACGACGGCCGCGTTGAACGATGGCGAACGCTGGAATCAATCGCCGGGGAAACCCTTCCGTTCCATTTTTGAACGCCGACCCGCGCCTGCTTTGAACGGCGTTAAACACATGACGTCGGCGCTTTCCCATTTTCGCTTGACTTATCCGCCGCTAAAATAACGATGGCCACATCAGCATGCCTCGCGGCCACCTTAGCGGGCTGCGCAGTGCCGTGAAACACAGCGTAGTTGTTAAGCGAAGACGTAAGAATCGCGTATACAAAAAAAGAAAAAAAAAAACGAAAACGAGAAAAGTTCTGTAGCACGCGAGAAACTCATCGTGCTTTTCCCTAGCATCAGTCTGCGCACTTGAGAAATTAGGGAGCGCCCGCAGTGCGGCATCTGGACGAACCGAAATATGCGAAGCGCCTGCGGTTACGTGGGCGCCAGCTGTAGGCCGACGCGGCTAGTCAAAGATGCAGGGGCGCTATAAGCCTTTCCCTTCTTAAATCTTGGAAGAAAGCAACGCGTGAGCGATACTTTGTGTTCTAGCGTAGAAAAGGAGCCTAGTAAACAGACGTCTTCAAAATAAAGAAGGGGAGGGAGAGCGAGAGAGAAGAAAATGTAGATACATGTGTAGGAATATACATACATACATACATACATACATACATACATACATACATACATACATACATACATACATACATACATACATACATACATACATACATACATACATACATACATACACACATACATACATACATACATACATACATACATACACACACATACATACATACATACATACATACATACATACATACATACATACATACATACATACATACATACAGACGGACGGACGGACGGACGGACGGAAGGGCAGAAAAAGGAGAGGTGCTAAGGAAAAGGCACGGAAGATTACCCAGACAGGTCTTTGTTGGCTAACCTGATATGGGAAAAATGGCTGTGGCTTAGCTAAGGTTAAGCCCAGGATGCGAAGCATACTAGCCTTTATTTTAGTTGTTGAACCACTGTTAAGCCTGGTGAACTGCTGTTGCTTGGCTATATTTGGTTCGGCTAGTAGAAGAAACAACTCATGCGTTACTCTGCTTCGCCTTCAAAAGTGGAACGCGGCAGCGTTCCCGTCGACCCGCCAAGGGGTGTAAGACAATGGGCTACGGCGCAGCGACTACGCGCCCCGCATTGGACGCGGTGAGCGTCGAGCAACGCAGCGTTCGGCGCGGCAACAAAATGTGCGCCTGAGCAAGCGACGCACGCCTGAGCCTTAGAAACAGCTCGTTTCTAAGGCAACACCGCATTCACTAGAGGCGCTTTTGTACCGCTTCGAAGCATCGTACTCGTGGCTCAGTGGTAGCGTCTCCGTCTCACACTTCGGAGACCCTGGTTCGATTCCCACCCAGCCCATCTTGCAAGAGTTGAGCCAAAGCCACCTAGAAAAAGCGCAGCTGCTTATATACCGCCGCGACGCCGCGAGCGACGGCGCGAGTTGGAGCCCCGTTTCTCCTCTGTCGTGACGTCACGGTGTCACGTGGTATTGAAGGCGACACCGCCGCGCCTGAGGAGCTGGGTTGAGCTCTAGTAATATGCTTCGCATAAAAGAAGGTATTGGCAATCAAGATACCAGCCAACTTCCTTCCTTCAGATCAGAACCCATTTACTGCGTTAGCAGCCGGTTCTTGCAGACATCCTCAGAGCCTATTTACGGCGACTTTGCGATGAACACAACGCAGTTTTCGTCCACTACTAGTGCGTATTACCCGCTATGGCCTCCGAAATACCAGCACAGGCGCCCGCGAATCTCAGAGTCAGTGTGCTACACATAAAATCCCCCCCAATTTCCCACGCTCTAGATCTACACGACGCCGCAATGCTCAGCGCCCCTGGCTCCCAAATGCGCATTGTGGCCGGGAGCGTCAAGTAGCGGATAATATTCAGTTCAGCCCAATGCATTTTTCTTAGAGACTCCTTTAAAGACACTCTGCAGGGGTATTACATGAATATTACGATCCTGAGTTCTAGAGGTGAAACATATTTCGCAAAAATTGATAAAAAGTAACAGTAAGCAAGACACAGTAATTGATGCACATGGTTGTCTTCATACAAAATGGTTACTAACACACTGTCAGAGACGGGCTGCTGATGCCCAAGACTTCAAAGGGAATTGGCCGTTCCAGTCCGCAGAAGTTCGAAAAAAAGGTCACTGTTTTCCCGAAATGCGAAGCATCGATTGCAATAGCAAATTAGTGGACAGCTATACTAAATAAGGATAATAGTTATATCGGCCCTATCAGCTTGTAAACATAGGCATACTAATTAACAAATATAGTGTCCCGCTGGCACAAGCAAACATGGACACATCTCCCTCGATGACCCTGGACGCTCGCTGTCGAAACGCTGGAGTGAGGAAATGCGGTAGCAGCAGCGAGCGAATTGTCCTTCGTGCTGCATCTCATATCAACGCGAACTAAGCCGCGAAAACACGGCGCGTGGCAGACAATGCCGCAATAGCAGATTACTTTCAAGACACAGCGACCCGGGAGGGCACACGGTCGCATTATTCCTTAAGAGTTATTAGTTAAGACTAATAACTAGCGAGAATGAAATATGGGTGATTAGACAAGGTGGTACCGTCTGCAAGAAAACCCTCGCGCACCTAGGAATGTCTGTCTACAGACTGCCGTTAATAGTTTGATAAGGTATACTTGCTGAACTTTGGCGAGTGAAAAGTTGAAATGTATAGAACGACAGAAAGCTGAGCTAGTTGGTAAGAATTCATTATGCAAAAAAAGGTGAGGCGTGACTTCTTTGTAATCAGTAATACTGCTTGCTCATGCGTGGAAAGTTGGACAAACTATAGATTTCATTATGCAAGAAAGGTGAGGCGTGCAGACAGGACACAAGAGTAGAGAAGTGGACGTGTTGTTCACTTCTCTACTCTTGTGTCCTGTCTGCAGGCCTCACCTTTTTTTGCATAATGAAATGTATAGTTTGTTCAACTTTCCACGCATGAGCAAGCGGTATTACTGATTACAAAGAAGTTATAGCCGCTCTTATACGACCTCCACCACTCTGCGAAGACATACCTGCGCCGACGTCACAGGGCGTTACCGTCAGCCTTTAAGTGGTTTTCTTGTTGCCCGGATAAAAACAGTCCCGCTGAAAACCATACGACAGCGCAAGCAGGAGAACACTCTCGGCGTCGATAGAATAAGGACAACATACAAATGTGCAAGCACTTAAGTGGCTTGTAAGTGAGTGAGATCGCTGGTGACACCGTCACGTTGTTAAGGAAGCCAACGCTTTGCCAGCTATTTTCTTTATTGATTCATATATACGGCTTGCTTTGGAAGGCGCTCCGTCTTCCTATAGAGACACCGTCAAAGAAATGATCTAAACTAAAGAAAAAGCAGAAACAATAAAAGAAACAGAAAGTGGGGATCGAGCCGGCGTGTCTGAACGTAGAGTTCGACGAACGAACCTCTAGTTCCCGGGTGCGCCGCCAGAGGCATTCCTTGCCCCTCTACTTCGCGGCCACGCCTTCTAACACATTAAAAGAGTGCAGCGATGCGGACGCTGCGAGGCGGGCTGAAGCGGACGTTCTGTCGGAGCGGGAAAGGAGTGCTTTGTGACAGCAGCGCTCACCACTGATGATTCGTGCTTTCTCAACGTAATGCGCGCTATTGTACCTCACCGAGAGCATCATATAGACCGTTTCATCGGGCGAGGAGGAAAGTGCGCGCGGAGAGCCTTTCCTCCTCTCTGGCTTGGGCGATCCGGCGCGGCGCTGCTTGAAAGTATTGCTGTCGCATGCTGCGGAACGATTTCGAGATGTTTTAGATCTTACTTTGTGAAATTTACGCCATGTTCGTTGATATAAGGTCCTCAGGGAAGCCTTTCGGTGCATCGGTAACTACTGTAGGCAGAAATATGTCTTGGGGGCGCAAAAATGTGACACGCATAATCAGCCGCGGTGTACGCGCATTATCAGTCGCGGTGCGTGTATGTGTTGTTTACTATTTTGCTTATATCGATTTTAATTCAACAAAGAAAACCGGCGTCTCTGTATTACCAACATTAAATGGTAAATCAGCTCACTGTCTGATCGATTGGCGTAGGGAGTAAAACATAAAACATAAGAGCGCATGCTCGTGCACGGCCAACCTAAGGCAACCACGAAACATCTGAGCGGCAGGCGCTATCAAATATTTGTGATACACTGGCATCGTTCTCACGCATTTCAAGTCTAGTATGCTTGAAATTACCATATGTCTACGCTAGCCTTGCTGCATGAGGCCCATGGCGCTGTTCAACACAGCGACCACTGCGGTTGGTGAGCCAGCACGATACACATATAAGCTGTGTGCTTCGGCATTGCCTTTTTGGCCTGTATACAGCCATGATATATGAGAGGGTTCGCATAAAAAGAATGCGATGGCTATTTTTGAGCGCAACGTTTCCGTAATACGTGTGAGTGCGTCGTAGAGAACTGAACGAACACAACCGAAAAAAAAATTCGGTTATCATCATCTTTCTCTAAAAAGCAAGAGAAAACGGGCTAACGCCGCACAACGTTTATAAATATATAACCGCTGATGTCGTATGCTTGTACCATGCGCTATATAGAACAAAGATATCTGTAATCCAGCACCTACTACTGCATAGGACGCTCGCGCAGTTCGTAAACGGTCGCTTTGCTGGACAAGCTTAATTCAGATTGTAAGGTATGCTGCTATTACTAGCCAAAACTATTTTATTCATGGGTGGAAACCTCATCCATCGAACCAAATAGTCACGCAATGTAACCTGCAGCGAACAGTTTGAACGCTTGCCAAAGTATAAGATCACAGCACCTATCGTAGCAGAACGGTACCCACGCTGTTACGATCGTCGCGTATGTTTCATGGCTCCTAAACCGCAGCTTAGAAATAGAGGATAATACTGCAATAAGGTCACATTAGTGATTGGAACATTAAAAAATACACAATTGATCTCCGAGGCTGATTGTAGGCTCAAATATGCGAGCACACATCGCGCTGCGTGTTCCGTCCACCTCAACGCCAGCAGGAATTCCGGCCATGACGCCTTAAACCACTCCAGCACGTCTCACAGAACCGTTTACCACGTAGAAGACGCACGTCATACTAAACAGACCGCACGACCGCGAAAACAAACGCCAGAACCTACCGCCGAGCGTATACCTGCCATGCAAAAAACCGCTTTCACCCAAGCCAGTATGGCGCTGCTCATAGGCGGCGCCACTGCGTTCACAATATGGCGGCGCCTACGAAAAAACGGTCTATAGGGGTGCTGTATTTTTCTCTCCTTCTTTCGGCCGAATCGCACAACCCAACTCTATGCGCACACACTAAAATGTCCTCCGGGTTGGCTTTCGAAAGCATACACCTTCGAAAGCATTAAGTGTTCCGCGCGTAAAAGTGCAGCGTAACGCTAATAAGGATGAAATCGTTATTCCAACTTCGCGTGTAAATCAGAGCCACCTTATGCTTCTTAAAGCTAATCCGCAGGTGCTCGTGCGAAAGCACAGAAACTGCACACAATGCCGCGGAAGTTTGGACTCAATACCCGTGTAACACCGGTGGCTTTGGCGGTCTCGGCGCTGGCAGCCTTGGCATATGGCGGATTCCTCCGAGAGAAAATATGCGCTGGTATATTGAAGCTCCGCAAACAAACAAAGAAATTTCCCTAAAGTAACGCAGACCTCCTTTTCTGTTTGTTTGTACGTTTGTTTGCATTAGTGAATTGAAGCGTCCTCGATGATTCGGACCAAGTTGCCTTCACGCAAATCGTGCACATGAGTGCACAGGCCCCCACTTACATAGGTTGGTCGACGCCGGCTAGTTTAAATCTTTCTGTGTCAACATTCGTCTGGTGTAAAGTTAGCAAACCTTTAATTCCACACGAGACGGGAGTGGTAAGCGCCTTCTGTTGCAGTCAAGCTTCCGCTATTCCCAACATTAGGCACCTACTCAAGCGGTTCATTACACAGCCTTGACCTACTTTATAGCTCCTGCGGCTAGTTAATGTAGGCTAGGTTACTTACTGCGACACTTCAGGTGCTACTGACAGGTGCCTTAATATATCGTCCTCTTTTGTGTCGCATGCTTTCCAACAAGCCGCACGAACTAGCCCACCAGCGAGTGCTATATGACAAACCACGTTATAATGAATATGCCCTTTCTCGTCAGATCCGTGTGACTGTTCTACAACGAAATAGTTCGGGCATCCGCAATGAGCGCAACATTAGTTGCAGTGACTGAGGCAGCTGGAGCGGTTGCCATCCGCGGACTATTAGCTAACTCCGTTCTGCCGGCCTCGCTAGGGCTCGCTTGACTCCTAAGATTCAGCTCAGAACAGGTGACCGGGTTATCGAGAGACATAGGTCGAGCGCTCTACAAAGCCCTGTGATCACGTGATTGTGCTTGCCCGCGAGTGCCGTCTGCAACATTTACGGTCACGTGACTTGGGCGTAAACTGATAAATGAGACAGGCGCATAAACACGCAGCATGTGTCTTTTACCCTCGTATCCAGAAATGCAACTTAAGTTGAAGCCCATGCTTGACTTGATCTAAGTGACGCCTATCGTGAATGCGCCGAAGAAACTGCAGTGAGCGTCTTTAGGCACGTTAACGCCAGGCGTCATCTAAATCAAGTCAAGCATGGGCTTCGACTTAAGTTGCCTTTCTGAATACGGGGGTTAGAGGCATAGTAAAAGCGGCTGTGCCTCATAATCATGTCGTGGTTATGGCACGTAACGCCCGAGAATTTCATTTGATATTAAGGGCGAAAAGCGAGCAGACGGAAATTCACGCCATTAAAGCATAAACACTTTCGTTCTTTTTTTTTTTTTGCCTGCAGTAGACGAGGCGATGGCAGCGCCACCGCAATCTTCGCGACTTCACGCTCAACAGACTTTAAGAAAAATTTAGCGCGAAGTAAAACTGACAAGAATAATATGATCGAACCACTTCCATACACTTCGGCAAGCGTCAGGCTTCATATGCGGGATGAATATTTTTTTTACCATAGCCGCGCTTTCTGGTTGAATGAAATGATTCCGATTGACGACAACGCGCGAAATGTTCTACAAGGGGCCACAGGAGGTTCGGTTAGGCAGTACTACACAGGCTTCGCGGCAGTGCACTCATTTATTGGGGCGCGCGGCGCGCGAGCGAGGCCACGTCGATCGTCATCGCCTTCGGCTTCAAAAGGCGGCGACCAACGGAGATAAATGAAAATCCTGGCGACGGGGAGCCCGACCCGCGCCGATAAAAGGTATCGACCAATAAAGGAGAGCGAACTTGTTCCTTTTCGGCATCGCGGGGTGAAGAGGAGGATGGGGGGGGGGGGGGGGATGCTGTGTCCGGACGCCTGTCGCGAAGTTCGTCGTCCACCACGTCTGGACGAAAAAATGGCGAGGAAAGTGGTGTCGACGACAAAGTCGGGCGCTACTGTATCTCGAGGGGCAACTGTTGAAAGCGGTTCGGCTGTAGAACGTTACTTCTCGCCGTCGTATTGAAAAGCTAGATTGAGAAAGAGAGAAAAGAGTGAGGAGAAGCGATGAAAGGAGGGCACGGGTACATATAAGCGACGTTCTGCTCTTGTTCAACCTTCCCGCTGAGCTTCGAACTCGTCGGGTTTTATTGCGTACAGTAAAAGCAGTCAGAATTTCTTCGTGAGGCCTATACCTGCGAACTGCATTCGGGGCTGTACCGAGCAAAGAATGTGGCGCAGTAAACAAACCTCTTTAACAAAGTGCATGATTAGTTCAATACGGTAATAGAAAAGGCCCGGTTAGCATCTGCTCAAGCTTTAACCTGCTCCCTCCTTGTCCGATATGACCACAGAAGGGGTCATTGGGGTCTGTCTGGGCGCCGAACTAGTCTGGGCTAATATAGTGAAGCCTCGACGAAACGTGTTATTTATAAACCTATTCCGGCGCTCTAATGGTCTGGTCTGGTTCGGTTTGGTCGCGAATGGTTCCTACATAGACCTGCTCGGATGCAGAACTTGTCTTGTATGGCCAGATATGACCGCAACCACGTCTTTCACGAGGACCATTTTGCAAGCAGAACTGGTTTGGTCCGGTAGCGTATGGCAGTAAACCGGTTCTATGTGGATATGCTACGTCACACAGTCTGGTATGGTACGACCACAAAAGTGTCCTATATGTTTGCCTGTGTCGCATTGACCTGGTCTGGGCTAGTATATGTTCAAACGCGTACTGTACAAATCCTTTTGGTGGTCGTGCGGGACCTGCTAGGAGAAAAAAAAGATGCGCACCACCCACACCTGTGATATACATGAAGATTAGTATGTTGCACGACCACGCATTTCATCGGCACATATGACCCACACAATAGGCCTCAGACAAAATGCCTCGCAAACTAACGTGAACACTAAGTATAGAGTACAAAGTCTTGGAAGAATACTTTTAAAAGGAACTGCGCTGTTTGCTCAGGCCAACGTTTCTTAGATTGTAAAGGTATTTTCCATTGGGAGAAGATATTCTATAAAATATGCCTGATAACGCAGACACTAAAACCTGCGAACGTTCACAACCTAGATTCCGACCACCTATAGATCTTTCCGTCTCCTATTGAGCATGATGGGGCTTATTAGGAAGCTCGTCCATAAATAGAGCACAATGAATTTCGCGAGAAAAATCGTGGACATAGGTAAAGAAGCCACCCCTGAAGCTGGACAAACTGTTGACCACCTCCAGGAGACCGCCAGAGGCGAACTGTGCATCACTTTCTCGCACGGTGATTTCTCAGTGATTTCATTGCTGCACACGTGGTTTACTAGCCTTGTTGCTTTTATCTTCGCGTTTATTATCTTTATTTTTTTAATATATGCTAGCTTTTGTTATCACCGTTCGAATTAGTTTTCCCTGCCCCCTTTCTCACATCCTCAGCAGTTTGTTGTTCCCTGCAAGGCACTGCCAGTTAAGCCCAATGTGGCTTTGGCAGGCCTGATACTTGTAGCTCTTATTTTTATTGAATGCGTGAGACAAAAGAGGCATGATTGTTATTATTCTCTGGCTTTTCGGCTAGTGCTACGTGTTTGCGAAGAAGGTATACTCATGGTAATGTTTTTGTTGTTCATGCGTTCTCCTAATGGCTGAAGCAATCAAAGTTAACGCATGCCGCTGTAGTGGCAAGGTAGCAGGCACACAAAGCCATAGACGAAGCCGTTGTACTTTTTGCCTTGTAGGATCAAGGTGACGGGAAGAGGGGGGAGGGGCGGAGTTAGGTGGCGTTCGCGAGTGAAGAGAGCGAACATAACAAAACAGGAAATGTGGGGTTCGCCTTTTGTGAACTTCAGTGGTGATGGCGCTGAAACCGAGCGTACGCTTCACAACATTTTAGCGATACCCTTTTGGATGTCTTTTACGCGCAAGCGGTAATAGCGACTGCACTGTTGAGTTTTGCGCGGGAAAGGCCGTCTCGGCTATCTGGCGCGCGCTGCCCATTTGCAAAGGTTGAAGGAAATCCCGAGAATTGCGCCTTGAAAATTCTTTTTTTTTCTTTTGCGCCCTGATTTCTTTTCTCCCTTAACAAGAGAAGCGACCACAAAAATGCTCTGAAAGGTATTCTGGACATGTTCTATTGCCAAAATAATGTTAAAGGGCTCACAAATTTTATGTAAAAATTCTGTAAGTGTGTCACAGGGCCAACCACAATGCTCCGTTCACGTGTGAAAAAAAAATGGATCGAAACTTCCGTTTTCTCATTGCATGTAGCCCCCTCCCCCCCAAAAAAAAATACCACACGCAGGAACTTGAAAGCAAAGAAGCTTGATACGGTACCTTCAGTTATCACATTGCCCAGACCCCGACCCTACTTTGATGTGTCATATACACCTGCGAATCATCATGCGGCATATCGCAGCGAAGCTGTTGGCCTCTGATTGGTCGGGATTTTCTTGCGGCACATCCCCAGGGGAAAAAATATTCAGCGATTAAAACGAAAAGTGCATGCATTCTTGGTATCACGTGTACAACATACATCACAGCATTTTGTTTCAATAAAGAAACAGCACAAAACATGCATTCAAACAACATACTTGATGATAAGGCACTCCTGATAACAATGCGAACGACATAGCGCTCCCCGCATACGTTTCCCGGTAAAGGTTACTGCTGCGCAAGCTGCCGCGGCGACGGCAGCTTGCGACGTGGGGGAGTGACGTCACTAGCCTTTCATATATAGAAAGAACCGGCCTAGCAGTTGATTTCAGTTTCGTTGCAGCACCGCTATGGGTAGGCAACGCAGAGTTAGGATTCCCGGGGAGCAGCGTGCGCATGAGTACGAGGAGCGGCAAATGAAAAAAAGAAACGGCAATACGACTAGCGGCGGCGTGCTGTAGAAATTACTATTACTCCCATTACTACCATTACTAACATTATTCTAAGGCAATAAAGCATTGCATACCCCCCCCCCCCCCCTCAGAAGCTATAGTGGTAGTTTTCAACAGCTTCATCGCCGGACATCTACTTTTGCAGGGCCGGGATAGCGAGCCAATTTCCTTTTAGTCCCTTTTAGTCCACATCATGGCTACGTCTAAATAACCTCTCGCAGTCTTCTTGCACCTTCAATGCTCTTGAAGACTTCCTCCATTAGCGCGAATTCCAAAAGCAGTTTGTTGCGTGAGCGGATGGTTGCAATGCGACTGCTTGGGTCACTGTCCTCCAAAAGTCCATCCACGTTCAAGGACACACAAATACAGCGATCAAAGGATAACTCCAAGCCCGTGTTCCGAATGCTGTTTTGCCCTTGCCTGCGAAGCCGTAGAGCTGCGTCTGCGCGCGTGCGTAACTGTTCAGGCTCAGACAGTCTGGTCTCTGCAGTGACCGGCATGCTCACTTCAGCACGTGGATTCATAATGACTCTCATTGCAGAAGACTGCTGAAATTCTGGCGCAGTGCGGGTTTGCATCCACATAATATAAGTTCTGTTTACTACAACGCCTTAAAGTGCGCCACCAAAAACAAAATAGAACGCTCCGAGGCTACGGGTCTATGCCCAAATCAGGTCTCGCCAATTCGATTTTCCACGGAGCAGTGAGTGAATATCGGCTGGAAAGCCTGCTTTGCATCTGAAAAGTTTAGCACAACCCCCCCTCCCCTCTCGTCCATCTTCCCCCTCCTCTCCCATTTTTTTTTGTTGCAAGTGAAAACTTCGTTTACAGATAGGAGGCTAAATATCGAAAGACTCTGGGCTCCGTGAGAGCATTAGCTGTGAAGCACCCGAGCGAACGCCTGTAGCTTTTGAAATGGCGTGAAGAGGGGTGCCGAAAGAAAACCTGGAGTGGTGGTGGTGGGGGCCGGGGGGGGGGGGGGGGGTTGGAGGGGGTAGGGGGGCTGTCGCCGCGACTTTCACATTAACCAAAGTGAATTTCCAGTGCCAAGCGTGTGACCCGTGTTCCCTTGTGGTCTTTCTCTGTCGACGTGGTGCACTCTGCGTCTAATTGGACGAAATGCTTCTTCGAACTCACTAGTCACTGGCGAGGATCGATTTTATTTCATTTTATTTAAGGCGAGTGCATGTCGCCGTGAATAATCTGCACTAATCTCCCGATTTCATTTTCGTTGGGTTTGACTTTCTGACCCATTATATTCTCTTCCCTTTGAGGACTTTTCTTTCGATTCTCTCGAGAGACCTAGAATCTTTGTGGCTTACTTAGCGAATGAAGTGCTCTGAAAGTGCGGTGACAAAAAGTTTCCACGACTGTCTACTTAATTTTATTATTGCGCTTATTTCGCCATATCACACCGTAAAATACTGTATATAACATGACGACGCCTAAAACACATGGTGTCTTCGTCATACAAGGCCCCTCCACCTTACTTGAAATGAAAAACTAAGTTAAAAAAAAAACGTTGCTAGAACCTTTTCTCCCCCTGCCCCCCCCCCCCTCCTGCATAAAGAAAGAAAGACAGATTCAGTAGCTTGTGATAATACTATGCTTAACAGTTCCTCTGTAATGTCCCTTCGCATGACCTCTCCAACAACTTGTGCGATACGTACATCTCTGTAGTAAATAGTCCAGGGATATCCATGTCGATATTGCCTGAATTCCATTATTGTTGCAAGAACGTCCGCAAAATTCCCATAATACTGTACCGCCTCAACACAGTTTCCAGATCATTGAAAATTAGTGCAGTTAGTTCACTATTATTGGTTATTAATAAAAACTAGTTCACTTTTATAGCTTCATTGATCTATACTTTGTGTCAAGGTCTTTTGTTCAAAGATTTAGCTGGTGCACTGACTTCGAGACAGGGGGCAGTGACGACCACCCGATTCTGATATCGGCTTCTGGTTTACAAATGCCTTCACTAAATATAAATATGAAATGCGCAGACTGGGGTGTTTCTAGAGATACCTCTAGCCAAGGTATTATAGCTGCGACTTGAAACGGCAAACTTGTGCCCACAATAGCCCATTGCCTGAAGAAAACATCGTGTTCTACATTCCGGCACCCTGACATGCCTGCTAATCTTGAAGAGTGTGAGAACCTTCGCGCTAGCCGAAGACGCGCGGAGCGAAAAGCCCTGCTCGCTAAGGATCTCGAAGATCTGCGTGCTTCTCGACGAGCACAGCGCCGAATAAGGCGCTCTCTCACGAAACTGTGTTGACAGCGGTGGAGATATTTCTGTGCGATACTGGATGCACGTAAACCCGTGGCTATTATCTGGTGCGTAATCAGACGATTGCGGATGCCAGCCCAGCAGTTATACCTTTTCATCGCGCTCTCATTACACGAAGGACTAACCGTGATACAAACTGCATAAGAATACTGTAGGCTTATTTCTTGATCTGGGCATCGAGGTACACGCAGCGTTTCTTCGGCTGACCGACAACCTTTGCGAACGTCCATGGAAGAACCTCGAGCGGCTATATAGCTGATACCTACAAAAAGTATTCTCCCGGCCTCGACAATGTCAGCGTCAAGCTAAAGCGCACCTTTCCCAGCACTGCCGTCTCCGACTCCTGGAAATGTACAATACTTCGTGGACAAGTAGTACAGTGACTGCCGAAAGAAAACTAACTAAAATTGTACCTGTCATCAAGCCTGGGAAACAGCCGAGCAGCTACGCATCTTTCCGACTTATCGCTGTGCTCAGCTGTGTTGGGAAACTAATGGAAAAAATAATTCATAAGCGAACGACGTGGTTCATTGAAACGCGAGGCATCTATCCCAAAGAAATGAATGGCCTTCGGCTGAATAGATCAGCACTGCACAATACAATATCCATGGTTTCCTCCGTAGAAGAGCATCTAACCACTGGTCATTTCTCAATGGCCATCGCCCTTGACATCATAGCCGCCTTCGATTCTGTTTTACATCACTCAGGTCTTGAGGCCCGTGAAGCTTTAGGCCTTGGAGGACGCCTTTATACATGGCCATCCAACTACCTCGAAGGACGGCAGCATTATACGGTAACTCCAGAAGGTTTAACATCTTGCTATGCTGTTGAAAAAGGAGTTCCACAAGCGGCAGTCCTTAGCCCTTTACTATTGAACATCACTCTCGTTCACTTGAAAAAGAGCCTAGCAACTGGGGTGCATATCACGCTGTACGCTGATGACATCTGTATGTGGAGCGCGTCACGATCTCGTCGAATAACTCAGTAGCGACTACAGCGAATGCTTTTCGACATGTCATCGTATCTTACATCCCCGGGGCTACATCTATCACCAGGGAAGAGCGTTGCTATGGTCTTTACTCGCAAGCTCATGGATGACTACTCACTGATGCTTGGTGGTCGAGCCCTTCCGTACGTACGGACACATCGCTTTCTCGGTGTAGTGATCGATCGTAACCTACCGGAAGTGAAAACGTTACGGGGGCGAATCTTAAAAATTATTAGTTCAATGCTGGACCCCGGTGGGGTAGCGATTGCCGGTCGATGTTGATGCTTCATAATGCTTATGTTGATGGCCTCCTGCGCTATGGCCTTCCTGTCCTGCAGCGACTGTACCCAAATAATAAGAAAAGCTTGGAAGTGGCGCGTAACAATAGCCTGCGTGTTTGTCTCGGTCTTCCGAAGGGGTCTTCTTGTATAGGGACAGTAGCTGAGGCCCATTGTTTAAGTCTTGACCTGTTACGAATTCAGGAAACCACCCGCATACATTAAGGCACGGGTTGTAAAACAAGAATCATTTCTGAAGTAATATCAAATCGCAAAACAATTGACGATTCGCGCATGCTGCTGGCGAAATTGGACTCACTATCCCCAAACAGGTACCACAGATTGTGCCACTACAGTTCCCGCCATGGATGCTGTCTCCTCTACACGTTCGAAAGTGCATCCGTGGAATAAAGTCCAAGAATAGCATGCCTCAAGCCGCTATTTTACACACAGCAGCGGCCTACATTAGCATGAAGTAGTCCAGTACGAAGCACATATTTACTGATTGCTCGTATGCGCAACATAGCTCTCTCTTTCTGTGGTATTTTCGTTCCTTCCACAGACCGGACATCTTCATGTTGTTTAGAGCGAGTAACGTCATCAACATTGTCTGAGCTGTGCGCGATGAAACAGGCGCTAAAACACGTACCACGGCAACTTCAACAACAATGGACAATCTTCTCAGACTCGAAAGCGGCATTGAAAAGTCTTTGGAGGAAAAGCACTAAATCAAGCAGTTACATTTTGATCCAGGACATAGCCCACCTACGCCACTCGGCATCTAACGCTGGACATGCGATAGCATTTCAGTGGCTTGCAAGACATTGCGGTACAATAGGTAATGAAAAGTCGGATGAGGCAGCCGGCAAGGGACATGATCACATAAAACTTATAGAAGTGTTTTTCACTAAAGTGACCGGCGTAGAAGATGGTTTTCACCTTCAGGCAATTACAAGTTCTTATTCAACATCCACCCACAACTACAATCAAGGCTACCACAATGTCCACCACGGCATCTGGAGACCCTCTATCACCGGCTTCGACTGAACGTTGCATACACGAACAATCTTCTTTTCCTCAATGGCCAGACCACAAATCCATCTGGTGATAACTGTAGCGCGGTATATTCTCCAGAGCACATTTTGCTCGAGTGCCCAGCTTACAGAGACGAGCGACATCAATATAAGATGAACATGGAAAATCTCGACCAAGGCCTCTTGACACTGACACGGATGCTGGGTTCCTGGCCTTGCCTATCAAAACAGCGCAAATGCCTGGACTTCTTTTTATTATATATTGAGTCAATTGGTTTGCGGTCTAAACTATCACTCACGCACGTCGTCTCACCAAGACTGTGATTGTATATTATTTTGCATTTACCGTCTACATGCGTCGCATCGGACAGTTACCCTACTGCTGATAACATAACACGACGAATTTTTTAAAATTTTATTTTCCTTTTTATTTCTGCCCACCTTCTTTGAGGGACTTTCTTCTCCTTCATTCCATTCTCTGCAGAGTAGAATGTAGGCAAAAACACGCTGGCTAAACACTCTGCATTTTCAATAAAGAACTTTCTTTCTCTCTTTAAAAGTGTAAATCTTTTTGCGTTGCAGCAACGTAAGATTGATTATACGCAAAGATTTAAGCGCAAAACTTTACCCCTGCCTCAAATTCTGCCTGCATCCTTGTTACAGTAAAAATAACATTGCCCTAAACAGCCGAGGTGAGACATCTTGGCATTATCGACCAAAAGAGGCATAGAACATTCTCCACGCCCCCTAATTTGCGTCTTTCACGAAATACACGTTTACGGTCACGTAATTAAAAAGGCTGAGTTGCTTCGCCCAGCATAGCAACATCATGCACCGTCGCCGCTGTGGATTTACGCCTACGTCAAGCCCAGAGATGTGGGGTCAGATATGGCGTCATTGACGTTTCGCCACTCACCACACCGCAGCGCTCTGTTAACGCCCCATCAGCGCAATAAGCGTCTACGCATGTCACCCTCAGAGACGTTAAGCAGACGACGGCATATTAGCTGTGCAAAGAATGCGGAATTCAGACGAAAATGCAAAAAAAGCAAACAAAAAACAAAGTAAGCCGACGACCTACGTCGATCCCACTATAGTACGCAAGAACGTGAGCCAAACCACGAATTGGCTGAGCGAATGCCACCTATCTGCATAGTTCCAAGCGCTTTAATGGCATTTTTACCACTACAGCAAGCAGTGATGGAAGTGCGTGTGCCGATAGCGTTGCGCTGTAAGTATAAGCGGATTGTTCCCGTGGAACCGTTGTGCAGGGACGAGGGTATGCGGCAAAACAATTCACCACCGGATCCGAACGCCTTCCATTTGGCGTGCGGTCTCTTGTTTGTATTTTTATTATTTCTTCATACTCTCATCCATATTTATGAAGGAAAGAACGACGCGTGTCTGGAACCTAGGACCAGGGCCGGGCTTCCATATTGAAATGTTGCAGACGACCAACCAATATGCTTCCGTCTGCTCGGTGACTGCGCAAAGCCGCACGGGCGTGTTCGCAGACGAGACAGTGGGAGAAGCAGAAGTATAAATGATAAAAAAAAACTATCCGGCCTCTGCGCCGCGCCGTTTCTGCATTCCCCGTCCCTTTTGTCCCCAATGTTTTGTCTCAAGCTGCTCCCCCTAGCGGAATTGGAGGGGAGTCGCCGACGGGCGTTTATGAAGCCTTGTGACAAACACCAGCGGCGTACAGCCTGTTCCTCTGTGTCCATTGTGTCCAACCCTTTGTTTTTGTTTCGTGAAACGAGCGACTTGTCAGCAGTTTGTTTCGAAGCACGTGGCATGCTAGCTTCTTATTTTTTGTCCGCTACTTTTTGCGATGTCGCTGGAAGCGCTTTCCCGCAGAAGCCGCGAAAGGATCTTTTGTTCCGTGACTTTATTAAGCTTATTTGTATCGGCACTTTAATTCGTACTGCGGTTTTCACTCTCTCACTTCGCAGGGGGAAAACACGTGTGCCTCTTCATTTATTCTGTCCAGTGCGTTGAAGCAATCGTCTGGCCTTTCTCGAATGCCTTAGGCTAATAGAAATGCAACTAATTGCACCCGCTTGTGAAGATATGTGCATCGAAGTGGTAGTTTACACATTGTCCAAAGATGTTTTCTTGAACTTTCGTTTGACGATTCAGATAAGCACATCCGTTCGTCCACCCGTTTGCCGACCACCTACCGACCGACCGACTTGACTGACTTTACTGCACTTGACTGACTGGATGATTGAGAGCTAGACAGCCCTTCGGGGGGATTGCGTCGCGTGAAACCTACACACAAGAGACTGCGAGGCTGCAACTGTCAACCTAGCGAGTCTTAGCACTCACAAGAATAATTTTCGGTGAATGCGTCAGTGTTCTGTGGGATCAGATGAAAGGCTTGTTCGTGTCGCACCTCTCACTCACAGCTACACCATTACTTTCTAAGCCAAAGCGTAGAAAGGAAGGGTATAGAACTGGGATGAATATGGCACGCACTATCTTCTTACCATGGAATTTCCCCATCTGACTAGTAGATCATAGCTGTATTTACGTGCTGTGTCGATACTCTGCTCCAAGTTTCTTTCTGTGGGGAGCGAAATGTCTTATAGTAGATGAATAAAGGTATCCTGTTCGTGCCATTAGCCAATGACAGTCGTCGTGTTCGCAGTCCACGCGCTGTCGTAAAAGCTTCCAGGCAAATACGGTTTCGGAACACTGCGTAAAATTACAGAGCTTTAGCTAGCCCGTAAACAGTACACGATCAGGATAGTTAGCAGATAGAAGCTTACGTAATATATAACTACAACACTAGACACGCCCCCAGCAACACCACTTGCAGCGCAATCTAGTGACGCTTCCTTCAATTCCAACACATTCAAAATACTTTTGGGTTGCGTCAGTGTTGCACCAGTGAAAAAAAAAAAATTTAACCTGTCAACGCCTCTGCACCATCAGACTGTTGGAACACGGTCGTTGCACTTAAGATTATGTGCGTTGTACAGTTGACTTCTGCGTCACGAGGTGACGGCACCACTGCTTCTGGGCGTATTGGTATTTCTAATACCACGGTATTCAAATATAATTGTATTACAAGATGATCACTCTGCAAGACCCGTAATAAACATCCACATTCCAGAACCACGGGATTCAAATCGGATGAATGTGTTAACTGTTCATCAGTCGGGACAACCAAGAGATGTTTAGAGTATTTGGTGGAACGAAAGCATGAAATAGATGAATATAACCGGAGTCGTTACAGGAACAGGGACTGTACAATATAGAGATTTTGCCGAAGAGACAAAAATAATCAAGGATAGATAGGAGATATGTTAGACTGCTATGTATGTATATAATAGTGATTCGTTCAAACAGGCAAGGAGATTGGTCGCCACCACGTATCGAAAGGAATTTCTATAATAATAATAATAATAATAATAATAATAATAATAATAATAATAATAATAATAATAATAATAAATTATTATTATTACATTATCTTTATTGTTATATTATATTGATATTATTAACTTTATATACGAGCGTATGCACTCCACCTCCACAGAGCTAACACAGACACTCACGTTACCTACCCTCACCTGTAGACGCAACAAATCGATGTTCATTTTTCTCCACAAATTAATACATGGAAAAATCTGCTGCTCGCACTTGCTTTCTAATGTGCGCTTTTATATTCCGCAGAAAGGCGGAAGGAAACAGCGTGCCTTTCAGCATTACGATTTTTGTGACCCCCTATCTAGAGTTCCGGCGACATATAACGCCCGTTCAGAGTGCCTGGATATCTTCATGCCTAGTTTTGATATTTTCCTGAAAGGAGTTGCAGAGGAATTTCAATAACTGAACAAAGACTCTCATATCTGTATTGTGTTCCGTCATTCTGTAATCCTTTTTTCCTGTCTCCACTTGTGCTTTGTATTCTCCTCGTGTACACATTTTATGCTCTGTTAAAATCTGTATTCGCAAAATCATTAATTTCTTTAGTGTGTGTGTGCGCGCGTGTGTATGTGTCTACGCGCGTGGGGGCGTGCGCTGTTTTTTCTGTGCATTGTTTTGCCGAGTGTGCCAGCATCAAGACCTTCCAGGTTATTCCTGGCCACTTTAATAGAGACCTTTGATTGATTTGATTGGCTGATCATCACCATCGCTCGCCTGTACTGTTGGTGTTCCGGTATTTCGTACCCTGTAATACATTTAAAGAGATTGATAAAAATATATCAGTAAAAAGTGAATATCGTCGTCTGGAAGCGCGGCTGTTGTCAGGAGCTGGGCTATAGTTAGAACGCGTAAATACCTCCAAGCGTTTTGCAGTAACCACACAAACACGCATAAATCAGTTCCTCAAACTATGTCCGCGCTATTTGCAAGCGTTCTTGCCTTTAGAACTTTTGCGACAGGTTGTGGCCAACCACGCAAAGCCAATTTGGAGACGTTCTCAATGGACTTCTTTTACTAAATAAATATAGCGGCTTAGGATGGGACTGTTAATTTCTGTCATTCGGGCACTAGGTTTATAAGTAATCAGGTTGTTGCTAGACATAGTACAACGACTTAAGCAGAACAGTTAAGAGGAAGCTTTAGCTCGGGTGCTCCTATCTAAATACATGTAAAAGGAGAATTCATTTTTCTCGGCAACCACTGCACCAAATTTGACAAGGCCTGTTGCATTTAAAAGAAAAACTTAAGGTCTAGTGACTCTTGGTTTCGAATTTAGGATTTAGGTCGTAATTTTTTTATTAAAAAATGGCAAAAATCGCAAATTTTCAGAAAGCAAAACTATCAAGTTTACAACTACGTAACTCAGCAAGAAAAAACGATATCGCAATTCTGTGAATTGCATCTGATAGCACATCTAAAGCGGACAAATTTGACATCTTACACATGAATATAAAAAATTTATTAATATGTAATTATAACTTTTGCAGAACCCTCGTAAACAACGTAACAAATTCACGTAAGATGTAAAACGACATATCAAATTTGTCCGCTTTGAATGATCTAACGGATTCCGTTTACAGAACCGCGATTTCTGTTCTTGATGCAGAGCTATTAGTTTGTGAACTTTGTGCTTCTATTTTTCTCAAACTTCTGAATTTTTGAAAATCTTCTTAACAAAATTCAAGCCCTAAATCATAATTTCGCTTCCAGCAGTCACTAGAATTTAACTTTCTCTCTCAAATGCAACAAATTTCATTAAAATCAGTCCAGGAGTTATCTCAGAAAAACGTTTTTGCGTTTTTACATGCATTTGAATAGGCCGCGTTGGAGTTGGGCCCGAGCTAAAGCTTCCTCTTAATGTGTGCAAAACTGTTTCTCTTTTTCCATTTTACAGTAGTTCCCAAACAAAGCAAATGCACCGGCTTCTATGAGAACCTATAAAGAGCGCTTGCAAATACCGTTGCGATATTATGTAATACAGTGTGATATTTCGGATATTATGTGATAATATGTGATGTCCACGTCACTCATCTGAAAAGGAGTAGGCGGCACCATATGTTGGAGCCAATATCTCCTTATTTACAGATGTCAACTAAAAGAGAAGAAAAATACATCAAATAATAATGTTGGCTGAAGCGCTCCAGACAGATTCTCGATCGGATGGAATCCAATTAAACGGTGTTTACTCATAAGCGGCTGTGTACAGAGTTAACATACTGAGGCGAGCAAACAACGCCCACGGCGTTCCGTTACTCTAGTGCTCACGCTACTCGCAATTAGAGCTTCCCTACATCTTGCTCGCTCACTTTGGTATGTTGTTCAAATATTTGCGCCATTCGCCACATCATCGTTTTGCCCCGCTCTAAAAACTGAGGACTTGAACTGGGCATTCTTATTTCTTTTTTCTTGCTCTATAGACATATAGGTCCTGAGTGCTTCACAAGTTCACGTCTTCGAGCAAACAAATAAAAAAAATGGAGCAAGCCTAGAAAAAACAAGTGTACGCAGCTTAAGCGATTGTTTGACAAGTCGTTCCGAGCAGAGAAAGCGTTTTCCTTACGCGAAAAGACGACTTCGTCTTTTTTTTTACAGCGGGTTTACTTTCGTCTCCATACTAGTATGAACAAAGTAAAGCATCTTGCAAACACGTTCCAGCCCTTTATCTCTCTCTCTCTCTCTCTCTCTCTCTCTCTCTATATATATATATATATATATATATATATATATATATATATATATATATATATATGTGTGTGTGTGTGTGTGTGTGTGTGTGTGTGTGTGTGTGTGTGTGTGTGTGTCGGGACCTAACACGTTTTCCTCGGAAGCCAATCAATAAACCGGGGTGTGCTTACAAAGGAGAGCCCTTCGCGTCGCCTCAGGAACTGCAAGGCTCGGACGTGAATCGCGGCCAGATAGGCAGGCGGCAGTGGAGCCGATACGTAGCCGCTTCAAGGCGCACACTACGCCGACCGGATGTGGAAAATCATTTCCGGAACTCACGACGGTGGCTAGCGGACGGCTTGATAATGACGTATAGTAGACATCATTGAGAAGAAGAAAGGCGGCTCATGGCCGGTCGGCCATGGGTGCATCAATATTGAATGTGCGGACGGCCGCTTCAAGGCTAGGGTGTTTTCCATAACTTGCTGCTTTCGGACTTTTTTTTTTTTTTTGTACCGTCGCACTTCTTTAGATAGACCGCACTGCACTCATTTCTGTTACTGGCCTTTTTTTTACCCTTGTTTTTCGCTAATAAACCCTGTAATGTCGCGGTACCAGCTTCTCGGAGCGTTCCAATCATTTTTCTCATAATGCACGGGCACGTTATCTGTGTCTTGGAAAGCAAGCGTTGCTAAAGCAAAACATAACGATTGTCGTGTTATTGGGGAAAATTTCCCATTTTGGGCACTTGAGTCAGTTTGTCAATATTCAACAGTGATATTCTTAATTTCATTTTTTTTTGGTGCCAAGCGCGCTTGAATGTATCTTCGCGCTAAGTTTCAGCAGTAACGATTTGTAGCTGAATCTTTACTTTCTTCACTCGTCCTATTGCCCTTGCCTGCAGCAGCCTGGAGCGGAGCGAATGACTCGAGAATTCCCCGTAATGTGCTGAGAGCTCGACACGGTCTCGGGCAATTCGCCGATAAAACGCCGCTCGGGAGTCGTGACGTAAAAGTCACGTGGGCTATCGGCTCCAATGCGGAAGGAGGTAGGAAAGGTGTGTCACTTGCGCGCGCTAGTCGAGGCAATGGGAGCCAGTCCCCGTTGCGTGGAAGAGTGTTCTGCTTCGCGCACCATGGTCTTTCAACAATTCGCATGCGTATATGTGTCTGTTACCGCTCAAGCCTTTAAAAAATTCTTGCGGTAGAACGCTCCATGGACGGGGGTTCACCCTCGTCATGGCCTACAAAATTTTCATGACCGAAAACCATTGAAAGCCTGTTGTTATTGTCAAACCATCTTTTACCAATCTAAAACAAAAAGAAAAGCTTCTTTGATTGCATGATGCGGCAACATCAGCACCCCTTTACGTGTGGACAAAGAGTACATTTCGTGAGGTCTTTTTGTTTTTCTGATAAAACGCTTTCGTTTGCGTAGACACTCAAATACAGGTTTCGCGTCACATGGCGGTTCCTCTGTGTACTGTAGATACTGTGATTCACATATCAAATAAATTCCGGGTTTTTTACTTGCCACAACAACGATATGGTTATGAGGCACGCCGAAGTAGCAGGCTCCGGAAATTTTGACCACCTGGGGAACTTGCGCCCAACGCGCGGCACTGGGGGTGCACTACACAGTCATTTTTTTTTTCGTCTTTGGTGACAACGCACCGGCACGTCTCACACGATGCATCACACAGTTCTCGAAAACCAGCAGCAACAAAATGATTGCGCGCCTGACATACAGCGTTGCCTCCACCCTGCTTTACATTCCAACGAAATAATTTATCGCGCTATTTATGGTTTATATCTTGAAAAGAACGACGCCCACGGATGTGGGCACAGGGACTGAGGAGGTTGCGACTTCAAGTGTATCAACAAGATTTACGACATGGCCCGGTTAAGGAGCGGGAGGTGGAGAGGGGGGGGGGGGGGTGAGGAGCAGGGGACTCTTTAAACGGAGGTTAAGCGTTTCCTTTTCCCATTGGCGCAATCTGTATATACCCGTTTCAGAATGCGCGTTTAGTTACAGCGCGATGAAAAAAATAAAAAAAAGAAAGCCGAGTCACGCCCCCGTTACCGGCATTCGCGGGAACTCCTCACGACGCCAGCTCAGACCCGTGGTGCAAAACTGCAATTCCCCTGGAGCCATTCATCGGGACGCCGAAACGCTTCGCACCCGGAGTCGGAGGGAAGTGTAACCTCGCCGAAACCCCGAGAAGCCGAGCCCTGGGCTTGGTATCTGCTGCCGGCAAGCGCACCGTTTGCTGCTCCGGAGGGTTCGCGCGCGAGAGAGGGCTGCGGACCAGGACGCGCTGTTCGGCGAAGCGAAAACAAACGGTCCAATGGCAAAAGCTCGAGCGGAGAGAACACACATGCACACATACACACACACACATAAATAAGAAGAGAGAGAATGTAACATACTCGCAGACTGAGAAATCCTCGGGACCGTGAAATATATGCGAGCTGCGACGCCCTGATAAATCTCAGCCACCGTTGGTGAGAACGGCTTTGTTATTCCGTCATTTTTGGACTCCTTTACTCGGATCGCAAGCGCTTGACTATACGACCCGCTTTTAAGTCCGCAAAGGCAGCGTTGCAGCTTCCTTAGTGGCGCTCATTCCTGCGACGCTTTTTTTTTTTTTCACATGCCTGTTTAGCCCTTTTCTCTAAACTGCATCAAGACGTCCTCTCTGTTTCTTTTGCCACTTTACTTATTATC